>NC_142781.1:33784241-33936741 GCF_988280905.1 Pimephales promelas | reverse complement strand
TGTCATTTACAATATTTGGTGCTGCTAAGGCAAGTATCATCACTAACGGATCTTCACATATGTGTGCAGTTAACGTTTTTTTAGGGTTTGGTCACATGATAAATGCCACTTACATAAAAAAAAATTTCAAAACTTTGGGATCAGTAAGGTTTTCTTAATTTAAAAAAAAAGAAAAAAAAGAAATGAATACTTATATTCAACAAGGATGCACTGAATTGATCACAACTGACAGTAAAAACACTTATGTTACACAATAATTTCACCATTCATGTTTTTTTTAATCTCTGTTCATCAAATAATTCTGATTTTTTTGTATAAAATTTCAAATATATAATAATATAATACAATATAATTTTTTTGTTGTACTATATTACGTCTCAAAATGTATCATGTGACACCAAATGCATAAACGGCGTTGGTTTTTGTATGTCACATGAGTGATTATGGCATTTTTGAGCATGCAAAATACGCATGATATTTAATAACTACTAACTATTGCTGAAATACTACGGGAAGAAACTCAGTTTTAAGGTGAACTGTCCCTTTAAATCCTGGCCCTCCAGCACATTTGAACATCTAAGCATTATTTCCCAATATTACACACAATAACTCATTAAGGTAAGCCAAGCCCTTTGTGTCAGCTAAAGAGAAGACATGTTCTCCCCACACTGACCTGAGTTCAGCTTCACTGCTCTCTGTCCTGAAAGCCCTGACCTCAGGTCAGCCCCCGAGGGCCACACACCTGCTCCAGAGACTCACATTAGCATCTGCATGATCCGAGTGTCTTCTCTCGTACTGGAGCGAGTGAACAGGACAGAGAGTAGACCAGGCTGAATTATTCACCCCTGCCGTTACACATGTGCCCCACAAAAGCACCTTCCTCCATTATTTAAAGACGGCAAGTATAAGCACTCGCTTTTACAGGAGCAGAGAAGGATCCGGCGCTCTGGAGTGGGTGTTAGTGAGGAACCGACAAGCCATCAGAGAAAGAAGGTTAAATTTAGGCAGGGAAGAGGATTGAAGCCTCCAAAACCTAATTTACTCTTTTCCCACGTCAGTCAACAAGGATGAAACACGTCTCCGGTGTTTATAAAGGAGCTGAACGCTTGCTGAGATAAGTGTGCGCAGGACTGTCATGCAGACAATAAAAACTGGTTTCATTTTCTTTATTAAAACTGTTTCAGTGGGGGAGGGGGAGGAGGAGGGGGCGCATTCATGATGGTTCTGTGATTTTGGAAGAGGTGTTTACTGAAATATAATTCAAACTGACATTTAACACAAAACATTCATTCTGATCTTTGTCTATCGATCTATTGATCCATCCATCTCTCCATCCGTCCATCTGTCTATCCGTCCATCCATCCATCCATCCATCCATCCATCCATCCGTATGTCTATCTGTCCAACCATCTATCCATCCATCTATCGGTCTATCCATCCATATATCCATACGTCCATCCATCCATCCATCCATCCATCCGTCTGTCTATCCGTCCATACATCCATCTATCCATCCATCTATCGGTCCATCCATCCATCCGTCCGTCCATCCACCTGTCTATCCATCCATCATCCACCCATTCATCCATCCATCCATCCGTCTTACAATCCAGCTATCCATCCATCCATCTGTCTATCCGTCCATCCATCCATCTTTCCATCCATCCATCCATCCATCACTCTATCCATCCATCCACCCATCCAATCATCAACCTATCCATCTATCCATCCATCTATCTGTCCATCCATCCATCCATCCATCCGTCTATCCATCCATCCGTCCATCCACCCGTCTATCCATCCATCATCCATCCATCAATCCATTGGTCTATCCATCCATATATCCATATGTCCATCCATCCATCCATCCGTCTGTCTATCCGTCCATACATCCATCTATCTATCCATCTATCGGTCCATCCATCCATCCATCCGTCCGTCCATCCACCCGTCTATCCATCCATCATCCATCTGTCCATCCACCCATCCATCCGTCTTACAATCCAGCTATCCATCCATCCGTCTGTCTATCCGTCCATCCATCTATCCATCTATCAGTCCATCCATCCATCCGTCCGTCCATCCATCCATCCATCTGTCCATCCACCCGTCTATCCATCCATCATCCATCCATCCATCTCTCTGTCCATCCACCCATTCATCCATCCATCCATCTGTCTTACAATACAGCTATCCATCCATCCATCCATCTGTCTATCCGTCCATCCATCTATCCATCCATCCATCCAATCATCAACCCATCCATCTATCCATCCATCTATCTGTCCATCCATCCATCCATCCGTCAATCCATCCATCTATCTGTCCATCCATCCATCTATCTGTCCATCCATCCATCCAATCATCAACCCATCCATCTATCTGTCCATCCATCCATCTATCTGTCCATCCATCCATCCAATCATCAACCCATCCATCTATCCATCCATCTATCTGTCCATCCATCCATCCATCCATCCATCCGTCAATCCATCCATCCGTCTTACAATCCATCCATTCATCCATCTATCCATCCATCCATCTATGTTTTTTAAATGTAAGTTTTTCAAGAGTAAGTTTTTATCTTTTTTTTTCAAATAATGAAAATATTTTTTTATATTTTTAGTTAACGCATTAATAACTACTGCTTTACATTGGATAGATGGATGGATGGATAGATGGATTGATAAACGGATGGATGGATGGATGGATGGATGGATGGATGGATGGATGGATAGATGGATTGATAAACGGATGGATGGATGGATAGACGGATTTGAGAAAAAGATAACAACTTAAACTTGAAAAACTTGAAATGAATAAATGTTGCCTTAGCAGCGAATTCAAATAAAATAAGTGGAAGACATTAAATGACTAAACTGAAATAACAATCAATTATTTTGAGTAAATATATATATATATATATATATATATATATATATAGATTTACTCAAAATAATTGATATATATATATATATATACATACATTTTAAAGAAAGATTTAAATGATAATGAAAGTGACAAAAGCACATAACAAAATTACTAGAGCATAAACTAAAATTAAAATGAAATGAATTTGCTGTGATTAGAGAACTGCATCAGTTAACATGAAACAATGACCAACACGTCTACAGCATTTAATAATCTTAGTTAATATATCAATCTCAACATTTACTAATACAGTATTAAGATCCGTTTTGCTCATTGTTAAACACGAGAGCTCATTGTAAAGTGTTCCTGATGCTGTTTCTCCAATCGTGATATGAAGAAACCATGAAGTGGGAGAAAGAGAGTTTGTGAGTGGGCCGGTCACTGACGAGTTTATTAATCCCCACTTCCTTAATTAAAGACAAACGCTCAATGGACAGCAGTGAAGCACGCAGTGACTCATCAGAACACACACACACACACACGGCCAAGCGCAAACACTGTGGAAAAGTTTCTCTTTCGGCTTCAAATTTCAGATATGTAAAGATGCATTATTGTGTTTATACACTATAAAATCCAATTAGTACAGCTTACTTGAAAAAAGCATGCAAACCGATTGCACTTAAAAAACTGAGTAAAGTGAAATAGGAATAATATGTAGTACTAACAAGTGCATGTCTAGTAGTGTACACTTACAAGAGAGTTCATATAACTTAAAATAATTTGTATACTATACTTGATCTTTTATTTAAGATGTACTCATTTATGCTAGTTGTGTATAGAGTTACAGCGATGCCAGAAAGTATTTGGGCATTAAAAGAGTCTGGATATAATTGCATTAGACAATATTAAATAAAGCGTCTCAAAAGCTGCAGAATCTTTCTCTTTGCTAACTTTTAAAGCAGCACTATGTACTAGTTTTTTCAACCTTTATAATATTTTTCCAAAACCCTTGAGATGGTACATCAACTAACATTAGGTTGAATGATAGTTGAATGATAGTATCTTCGAGGTTTGCAACAAAACAATTGCACAACTATGCTTACAAAATCACATTTCATAATTTTTAAATGATCACTTTTGCCCACTAAGGTATATTTTTGTAGCATTTCAAACAGATTCTTTTTTCATAATTTAATTGTTTTCAAAAATGGATCTGACGCAATGGCATTCTGACATTTAATTGTGACTGGCGAGTCCTTTTACAGGCCTATAAAGCTTAAAACACACACGAAAGCAGCTCTCTTACAAAGTTCCACGACATGTTACGTCACAATCTATTAATCTTAACACACACAAGCTCATGTTCACCGTCCCTTTGACAGCAGTTCCTTTTTACTGTCGATCAGCGGCTCTTAATGAGTCCAGCGCAGAGATCCTCACGGCCAACATCAAACATTCACAACACATTTTACTTTCATAATGTGACACTTCTGAGGGAAACAATGGGAAAACGGATTGAGACTTGGTTTTATCCATTAGCAATTGATGGGTGTTACACATCAGAACGTGTTCGCAGTGGAATTATCACATTCAGGTGAAATATTACAAAGGCAATTTTTTCCTTTTTTAGAATAGCATGCACTGCAAATGGTTCATTTAAAATAATTAGGGTCAATTTTGATTTCATGTTGACTTTAAGATTGCAGAACGCTCAATTTTCCATTGAAACTAGACAGAGACATTTTTCCCCCTTTCAAACACAATCATTTCCTGTGTGTGAAGAGATGAACTTGATCCTAAATCCATTGGAAAGGTCAGTATGCCAGAGTATTTGGAGAACATGGTTCATTTGTGTGTTTATCTGTGAAATTATGGCGAGGATTTGAGGGTCAAAGGGTTTTCAGTTTTGCATTTACACACACACGCGCGCGCGCGCATGCACGCGAACACAGAGACACGCGCACACACAAACGTGTTTAAATGGAGCACTGAAGCGTACAGATGCATTTTGTCCAGATGAGACTCTTGATTTTATTTTGGCTGATAATAAAATCCCGGTCTCATATAAGACGAGTCGATTACTACCACAACACACGCATGTGTAGCTACTTCCGGTCTGTGCCGTCCACTCGCGTGGATTTAGATATTCCCAATCCCTTCATACAACACAGATGTTTCAAAGCAGCTTTACAATAATAAACATGAACACAATGGTGTAAATGCTGCAAAATATATCGATTATGAAACAACTTCAATTTCAGCTGTAAAGCAGTTCAATGGAAGGCAATAGTGTCCATTAATTTCAATAACACATGTCGATGTTGCGAAATTCATCCATTTAAATTCAATTTCAGCTGTAAAGCAGCTCTATATCAGACTATGGCGACATTATTCAGCTCAGATTAGATTCAGTTCAGTTCAATAATGTTGCGAAGTTCATCAATAATGAAACAAAATTGACAGGTGACAGATGAAAAAGATGTTACTTTATTCCTATGTATTGATTTAGAATAGCATCTGAGATCAGGCACTGTTTGATTGCAACATTGCTATTTTTAATCCACAAATGGAATTAATGCAACAATGCAAATCTCTTTCTTTCAAATAGAGTCATTGTCACATGACATTTACATTCAGGCGATTGACAAAAATAAAACTTGCAGAAGAACCGAGGTGAGACGTTAACGGTTAGCTCTCTCCAGGCATTATATGATCTGATATAATGATTATTATAGGATATGATGTGTTGAAATCTGGTCATGCTAAATAACCACTGTGGATTGTGCTGTGTCTTATTCCTATTTATGACTTTATCAGGCGTCTAAATTTAGCCGCTCGTGTAAATGTGGCCGATGCATGTCTCTTTGATACACATGTGAGATTGGAACGCCGCCCACACAATCCAGATTCACTAGATCTAAGGAGCAAGAAAGAATGAGAGAGAGAGAGAGAGAGAGATGTGCTGTCTGCCGCAGAGAGTTTCCTCACTGGCGTTCAGTTCAGTGACTGAATTCAATGGTCCTGCTGTGGAAGGAAACAAGTTGAGACAGAATCCAGCGCAGCGACATGCAGAAAGGTGATCTGGATCTATAAAATCACAGCTCTAGGGGACAAAAACAATCTTAAGGAAGCCTTTACCGGGGTGAACACATAAAGATGGTGCCCTTCTCGTTTCCATTTGTGTTGATAACACTAACCACTGCATTGCTGCCGATAAGATTGACACACACATACACACACACACACACACACTTCAGTTGTATTAACAATTAGACAACAATACACTGCACTTTACTAATGAGGCATACAAACTGTGTGACAAGTTGAAAGTAATGTCTGTAATGACAGCACTGTGTCAAATGAAAGCAGAAGCGCTCTGTCACTGTCACAACGATTTATCGCACATTTTATCATCTGACTGGGAAAATAAAGGTTGAGCGAAATTTAAAACTGAACAATCAGGCTCTTATTCAAGTTATTCTATCTATCTATCTATCTATCTATCTATCTATCTATCTATCTATCTATCTATCTATCTATCTATCTATCTATCTATCTATCTATCTATCTATCTATCTATCTATCTATCTGTCTTTCTGTCTGTCTGTCTGTCTGTCTGTCTGTCTGTCTATCTTTCTGTCTGTCTGTCTGTCTATCTATCGGTCTATCGGTCTATCTATCTATCTGTCTGTCTACCCATCTGTCTATCTGTCTGTCTGTCTATCTATCTATCTATCTGTCTATCTGTCTGTCTAGTCTATCTGTCTGTCTGTCTGTCTATCTATCTGTCCATGTGTCTATCGGTCTATCTATCTATCTGTCTGTCTGTCTATCTGTCTGTCTGTCTGTCTATCAATCGGTCTATCGGTCTATCTATCTATCTATCTATCTATCTATCTATCTATCTATCTATCTATCTATCTATCTATCTATCTATCTATCTATCTATCTATCTATCTATCTATCTATCTATCTATCTGTCTGTCTGTCTGTCTGTCTGTCTGTCTGTCTGTCTGTCTGTCTATCTATCTACCTACCTGTCTGTCTGTCTGTCTGTCTATCTATCTATCTATCTATCTATCTGTCTTTCTGTCTGTCTGTCTGTCTATCTATCGGTCTATCGGTCTATCTATCTATCTGTCTGTCTACCCATCTGTCTATCTGTCTGTCTGTCTATCTATCTATCTATCTATCTGTCTATCTGTCTGTCTAGTCTATCTGTCTGTCTGTCTGTCTATCTATCTGTCCATGTGTCTATCTATCTATCGGTCTATCTATCTATCTGTCTGTCTGTCTATCTGTCTGTCTATCAATCGGTCTATCGGTCCATCTATCTATCTATCTATCTATCTATCTATCTATCTATCTATCTATCTATCTATCTATCTATCTATCTATCTATCTATCTATCTATCTATCTATCTATCTATCTATCTATCTATCTATCTATCTATCTGTCTGTCTGTCTGTCTGTCTGTCTGTCTGTCTGTCTAGTCTATCTATCTATCTGTCCATGTGTCTGTCTATCTATCCATCCATCATCTGTCTCTCCGTCTGTCTAAAAGCTTGTCTGAGCTGAACTACTTTCGTTGGTCCTCTTACAGTAATAGTAACTCATGTTTTGTAGAAGTGACAGGAAGATGTCGGTCCTTCTCAAGGTCACATCGGGTTTATTTTTAGGTCAGAACTCATCAAGGTGAGAATGCTAAAATAAAGACACAGTGCTGAAAGGGGGGTAACTGCTACTGAAACTAGACCTAAACTACTGGTAAGAATAGATTAGAACCCTTTCGCTTGGATTCATTTATCATGTAATCCTTAATTGCAGCAAATCAAATCTCTAAACTAATGACATGCTAATTTACATTTGGCTCCAGTAGATTAGTTTTCCATGTACTGCATGATTTCAACAAATCAAACCATTGATGGAACCAGTGTTGTTATTGTTAAGTAAAACTATATATATATATATATATAAAAAGGAAAATTAGAAACATTCCCATTGCAACTAAAGCTAAAAAATTACTAAACTGAAATCTAGAACTGAAAGCTAAATGTAAATATTTCAAAGAAATTATAGAAAATGACAAAATACTAAAACAACACTGGATAAAATGAGTTTGATAATACAGTCCTTACAGTTTTTCTCTGACTATTTACATTTGCACAAAAGTTAATGCACTTCTCAAAACAACAAAACAATTAGTACAAACTGCAAAACCTAGTTGATAACCTGCAAAAGCGTGTCACTTGCTCAAAATAGATGGCTCATTCCTCAAAAGCAAGTATTCATGTCAATGAAAGTGTCAGTGTCGTCGAGATGGAGAAAGACCTGACACCAGGGTTTATGAACAACAAGATAGTCAAATGGCTTCGTCATGTTTTCATTATGACAGTATGTATGTCCAAAAGCATTTGCAATTTGTTGAAAGGAATGCGAAACTGCTACTATGATGTGCACATATGACTAAATGTTGTGGAGGTTGAACTAACTGTTGTGCAAATGTAAATGGTGATGTGAGAAAAACTGCAATACGACTCAAACTCAATGTCAAATTCTGCAATTCAAGTGAACAAAAAGTTCAACGTCTCCAAAACTATGTGTCAAACTATCCTACATCTTGGAGTTGTTGTATGCTTGTCAGGTTCCTAAAACCTCCACAGTGTTGCTATGCCAACCAAAGCTCCTCTCAACCCCAGAGAATGGGACAGGTCTGGTCACATGACCCTGCTGTCATTGGGGAAGATGGAGCAGATGTGGATGAGGCCTTCCGTCATTGCAAGACTGAAGTAACAACATGGACTGATGTCAAAGGTCAACAGTTTCCACTCTGATCCCAGATAGACATTTATCTTTACATTGTTGATAATATAGATACTTCAACGACCTGTAAGTGAGAGTCTCAGATGAGACTGGCGAGATAGAGAAATCACTTTTCGACCACGTGAAATCCCACCGCTGCACACAACAGCGAGGAGAGAGAGATTTCTGAAAGGTCAGATGACACACACAGACTGTGATATCTCTCTCCTCTTCCTTTTTACCTTCCTGTCTTCATTTCCCTCAACACACAGGCCTTCTGAGATACAAAGAGAGAGAGAGAGGGTCACTAGTAGAAGTGGAAATGGTACATTTGTTACCAAGACAAATATTGGCTAGCTTCCTGTTCAAATGTCATCCTCGTGTAGAGGGGGGTCACAAAAGTAATCTGACGCATGACAAGCGTGATGATTGTGTACGTGTATGTGCTTGACTGACAATGGTGATATAAGCTAGAGGCTTCAAGGGAGTTCCACATCCATGCCGACACGGAAATCAAATTGAAAGCATATGACAATGCAGGCTAATAGGCCAGTGGTGCTGTAACTGAACAGGATACTTTAACCCGAGTTACTCCTAGTAAAGTGCACTGATAAATGGCTGAGCAATAAAGAAAAATAGTAGGAAAATGCCCTAATATCATGAGGCTGGAAGCCAAAAGGTTGTATGAACTACCACCATTGTGCCCTTGTGCAAGACTCTTAACCTCAGGTTACAACATAGGGACTGAAAGTGCAATAAATGTACAATAAGTGTGAACAATGCAGGCCAATAAATGAGCAGCCTTGTTTTCCTTGAAATATCTGGCCTAGATCCCAAATGGTTGTATGTTCGAACACACTCGGGTATAGTGTGTATCCTGAGGTTACTTCATGGGGATTGTCCTTGCTATAAGTAACTTCATGTAAACATATCAGGACATAATGTCATGATTTTAAGAATCAGCCACTGAAAAACCCACATCCGTTCGCCACTAACCTAAATGCTTAGAGCATGTCCTCCTCTACATCCCTGGATAAACGAGTGTGATAAATTAACATACAAACCCGTAGCCCTGATTACCCTGTAAACTTCCTCTAGAATAGTAGTTAAATATTTGGCATGGTTAACCAATAGCTTGTAGATTCAAACCCACCTAGGTTTGATGCATTGTGCAACTGAGCAGAATAAATATCCCCAGGTTACTCCCATGGGAGATTCCCTGTAATAAACGTACAGATAAAAGCGAGGCTGTAATTACATTTGGTGACCAAATACAATAATTTATGAATTAATATCATTGACCACTAATCTGAATACTGGGGGGACGTTTCCCCTCTCAATGTCCACAGCCCTAAAAGCCTCTTTACAGAGCAGAACATTTAGGGAAATACCCCCGTGAGAACTGTATTTCAGCGGCATGAATAGCGCTAGATGCGATTCAGCACCGCGGACAGCGTCCATCGAGAGGCTGCTGTGTGTTTCAGAACCGCGGACAGCGTCCATAGCGCGAACGCTGCATTTCAGAACCGCGGACAGCGTCCATCGAGCGGCAGCTGTGTTTCAGAACCGCGGTCAGCGTCCATCGAGCGTCTACTGAGTGTTTCAGAACCGCGGACAGCGCTCATAGCGCGAACGCTGCATTTCAGAACCGCGGACAGCGTCCATCGAGCGGCAGCTGTGTTTCAGAACCGCGGACAGCGTCCATCGAGCGTTTACTGAGTGTTTCAGAACCGCGGACAGCGTCCATCGAGCGGCAGCTGTGTTTCAGAACCGCGGACAGCGTCCATCGAGCGTTTACTGAGTGTTTCAGAACCGCGGACAGCGTCCATCGAGCGTCTACTGAGTGTTTCAGAACCGCGGTCAGCGTCCATCGAGCGGCTACTGAGTGTTTCAGAACCGCGGACAGCGCTCATAGCGCGAACGCTGCATTTCAGAACCGCGGACAGCGTCCATCGAGCGGCAGCTGTGTTTCAGAACCGCGGACAGCGTCCATCGAGCGTTTACTGAGTGTTTCAGAACCGCGGACAGCGTCCATCGAGCGAACGCTGCATTTCAGTACCACGGACACAGACGCTACTGGTTTCCCCGCTCTACAGTAGTAAGGAGGGGGGAGGTGAAGCGGGGTTTCCCTCAGTGCTGGATGGAGCTCCTCTCTCTCTCTCTCTCTCTCTCTCTCTCTCTCTCTCTCTCTCTGCACATTACCACCTTCAGCAGCAGATTTCTATGAGAGGGTTATCACATCACACGAAAATCCGTGGCCTTCACGTCCCCCCCACCCCCCTCCCCCACCAAAAGCTGTATTATCCTGCCAATTCGGGAGATTTCAGGCACAAAATGCCATCGTTCAGTAACTCGGTGGCTGACACAGGAAGGAGATTAATCGCATATTATAAAGCCTCTGCTAGAACATTTCAGTCGTCATAGACTAGCATCACTAAAAAAACCCCGAATGGAAATCACCGGCGAATGCATGTTTGCATTAACAAGACTGTCATGCAGAGAGGAAACCAGCATTCTGCCCACGATTCACAGCCATCCTTCCGTACTAATATCAGCCCACTGAATCCACTGTCTCTGACAGTAAATCACATCTTTATCACCGGCCAGGTGCAAATAATACATCATTCACTGAACTAAACGTGCTCGTGAAACGCTGTGGTGTGAACATTGAGCTCTTTTTAAAAGGTTTAACAAGCGAAAATGAAGAATTCAGCTATAAAACTATAATCTCCTGTGAAATTTCATAATGACATCAAAGATAGAGATTAACCAGAAGCTGTGCTGCTTTATCGTGCAGGGGGTTGGCAGGTAAATTAATCTCTGGCAAAGAGGGGGAAAGGGCATTAAATCACCGTTGACCAGCAGAGAAACACGCAAACACACACATACACAAACGCACATACACAAACACACACACACACACACACACACACACTTGGGAAGGAGAGGCACCGCTGGCAAACAGCTGGAAATACGCACCCGTTTCCCCCCCCAAATAAACCACACGATGACATAAAGGATTCTGGCCTTTACCTGTCAAGACGCCGACCCGGATTTGGTGGTCGTGGTTTGTTAAAATCATCCCGTCTGACGCCATATTCAGCACCGCTGTCGCCGCACTGAGAACTCCAGGCAGAGCCGAGAGCCGAGCGCATCGAACTCTGGAGGGGGAATGAGGGAAGCGCGCAGGCAGGAGCAGCAGAGCGACGATTCAGCGCTCACATCTCACCGGGAAATCAGCAAAAAACAAACAAATGTTTACATCATTTCAGAGTTTCCGTAAAACACGCTGTAATTATGCACACTATGTTAAGTTATATTTGTGGTCAGTGAGACGTTTTTAATACTTTTATTTAGACGGATGTATTACATTTATTAAAAGTGACAGTAAAGACATTTAGCCTATGATGTGTACAAACGGATTCTATTAAACATAACTTTCCATTCATCGAATAATAATAATAAAAAAATTAAATAAAGAAATAAATAGCTTAACTAAACAGTTTTCAACATTGATAACATGTGACACTAAAGACTGATGTAGTTATGATTCTGAAAATTCAGCTTTGATCACACGAATAAATCACCTTTTAACATGTGCCTATATACTGTATTATAATACAGTATTTGCGTGCAAATAATTCTTAAAAATATACATGCATGAATGTGTATTTATATATAGCTACAAAATAATTATATATATAAATAGTAAGTTAAATAGTAACTAACTTTTATCATTTTATTATATAAATAGTAAGTTAATAACAGTCCTTGTGTTTTCCAACCTTTCTGTACTCATACTATGAATATAAGTATCAGATTCACAGAGTGACTTTCTCCGTTCTCCTTATAAAACACCCGAGCTTGTTTGAATTGTTTGGTCTAACACTCCCTGCTCACCACATATTCAACAAGAAAACAAATAAATATTCACTTAACAAAGTAAACAGAGTCGTTGTGATGTTAAAATGTCCAAAAACGCTGACTTTACAAATACTGTAAATGTCAACACTGCAGTTTCCCCACTCTCCGGTATAAATAAAGGCTCTATTCCCTTCTATTTACCCAAGCACATTGTCCTCTTTAAGATACACACGGATTTAAAACAGTTTTTATGATGGTGACAAAAGGGAGGCAAAGGTGGAGATGATCCTCAGCGACTGAGAAGTCAAGTCAGCTTTATGTCAATAGCGCAGATTTCTTTCAAGCTTTTACAGTGATAAATAGAAATATGAAGAGTTCAGATGCAAAAGCCTCTAAATGCCATTTGAAATTTTCTTCTTTAATGATGATTTTTTTTATCAAACTTGTATATTTAAGTTCAGTAATTTCACTTAAATGGTGATTATTTAAGTGAAATTACTGAACTTAAATATACAAGTTTGATAAAAAAAATCATCATTAAAGAAGAAAATTTCAAATGGCATTTAGAGGCTTTTGCATCTGAACTCTTCATATAATGATTCAAACCGAGTTCAGAAAAAGACATTAGTGGCATTGTTCAGTTGAAATGAGAAATTAGTGGTGTTGTTCAATTATTAAATGAGTTCAATTCCGCTATAAAACAGTGATGTCATCGTCCAGCTCAGTCCAGCTCTCATCCAATAGTGTCAGTGCAGTCAGATCAATAATATTGCTGAATATTAAACGGGTGCCCTTTTCACAAAATATAAAATAAGTCATTGATGTCCCCAGAGTGTGTATCTGAAGTTTTAGCTCAAAGTACCTCAGAGGTTATTTTTTTCCAGCATGTTAAAATTGTCACTTTTTTCGTGTGTGTGTGTGTACCTTTAAATGCAAATGAGCTGCTGCTCCCAGCACAGAGGGCGGAGCTTCCAGAGCTTGTGTGTGAAAATGAAAAACTAAAACGTTTAGCCTTTTATGTTCAAACCAGAGTCGGACAAATATTGAGAAGTGTGAATGAAACAGTTATCTTCTAGTCATTGATTAGCATATTCTGTCTTGATCATCGATAAATCGTGTCCCGGGGGCGGGGTTATGTAAATTTAAGGGTTAGTGATTGAAGAAACACGCCGTTTGTTGTAGTCCTTAAAACGCAATTTCTGTAAAAGCAAATATCTCCCTTTGCTTTGAACTGAGTGTTTGTAGATGTTGTTTACGCTCAAACAGCAACATTACACACTAACTACAGTTAGAAAAGTGAAATCCTAATCAAACACATCTTTAAGTGTCCATCTCTCAGACATATCAACAAGAAACATGACAGTGGAAATGAATCACTGGCTCTCAGGAGTCTCTCTCACACACACACACCTGTAGTCTGGCTGAATGCCACGCTAGTAATGCATGTGTGGGCTATATTCACTCATGAAGAGCTCAATCGATTCCTTTCCTGGACTCAGAGAAGAAAATCAGAACAATGATGAGTCAATCACCACTCGGGTCCGTGTTGTTTTTATTATTTTTATGTCTGGCGTTTTTATAAGCATTTTGAAACACACGCAGGCAGTCGTAAGTGTGTGATTCTGCAGATGATAGCAGCTCTGACCTGTTCATACAATCACAGCCTGAAGCAGAAGCCACGTTTCTATTTATAGCGCGACATCACGCTTCTGTGGTGTGTAATTCCTCTTGTTTATTCTCATGAAAAAAAAAGAGAGCGAATCTCTTCTTCCTGTGCCAAGATTCATTATTCATGAGCATATTTTACGCTGGGAACTGGGACGCTGCGTAACTGACCAACACACACACACACACGGTCTGAAGACAACGTGTCAATGCAACGCTTCACTGAGAAAACTGCCATTACTGTGCATTTTCTGAGCTGGTTCTGAGTTGCATTGATATGGCCTCGGAAAAAAAAGGTTCAATTAGATTCTATATATAATCTTAGAAAATGTTCTATACAAGAGGAAATGTCTTAAAGGGATAGTTCACTTTGAAATTAATTTTTGATATGTTTTAGCTTACCTCAAGGGCATCCAAGATGTAGTTGTTTTTGTTTCCACAGTATTTTAAATTTTGACATCAAAACCGTTCTTGTCTGTCAGTCATATAATGGAGGTCTATGGTCACCACCTCAAAGAGCATGCACAGAGAAGTCCAAATTCAACATGATTTAATGACTCGTAAATGTAAGTACACATTGATGGCCTAAGACACGAAACGAGCGGTTTGTGTGAGAAAACAAACAGGATTTGTATCGTTTTTACCTCTTGTAATCACAGCCGCGTCAAAGTGATCTGAGGGCAAGGGCGCTTCGGTCTGCGTAAGCGGCGGAAGTAATCTCTCGCACGTGTCACTCATTGTTTACACCGAGATTTCAGAAGTGTTGCCCTTCACTGTGAAGATCTAAACATATTTAGATATACAGGAAATTTCAATGGAAGACGATTTCGCTATATCAACAGACGTTGATTTTTTTCCGGTGCCTTCAGATCACTTTGACGTGGCTGTAGTTACAAGAGGTAAAAAACGATATAAATACTGTTCGTTTTCTCACACAAACCGCTCGTTTCGTGTCTTAGGCCATCAATGTGTACTTACATTTACGAGTCATTAAATCATGTTTCATTTGGACTTCTCTGTGCATGCTCTTTGAGGTGGTGACCATAGACCTCCATTATATGACTGACAGAAAACGGTTTAACCTAAAAATATAAAAACTGAAAATGCTGCCGAAACAAAGACACATACATCTTGGATGCCCTTGAGGTAAGATAAAACATAACAAAAAGTGAACTATCCCTTTAACTAAGAGTATTAAATGCCGTTAGAAGTATTGTTCATTCTCTATGTTGAAACCTTATTGTAAAGTGTTACCACAAAATTTAACATGCACTATTCAGAAATCAATTCGTAAGTCACTTTTATAGATATTGCATGCTTCAAATGAAATTTTAAGGGGGTGTTTAACCCTAAAGCCAACTTTGTCACATTTGATCTCCAAATTTCTACGGCCTAAGATAAAACTTTACTGAAATACCTGTTGCACACAATTTATTTATGCCTTCTGGAATTTAAATGGAATTCATATAGATGGGGGTGTTTAGAGTTGATTTCTAAGCAGCCTAAACATTTGCACTAGCAATACAATGCAAATGCAAAAGGAGACTTAGACGAGACTTTGACGGAAGAGTTTGCGGGACAAACAGTTGAATTGACCCAGATCCATCCATTTTTTTCTCTCCATCTGATCCGAATGAATCCAGCTTTGACTCAATGTCCAACGGGTCAAACTCTTCTGCGCTCCTCAGACACAAACCCACACCTTGCAGATCTCACTCTGTGTGTGTATTTGCTTTCGCTGAGCAAAGAGGAAGGAGGGGTGAAAACTGAAGAAATGACGTGGAACATCAAATTACTGCAGGGCGGTTCGTTCAGCCGTGTAATTGATTTAAGAGGCTTTAACCTACAGATTTTACACTCAGATTACGTACAAGTGATGCTAAGCATACGGCCGATGATATTTCTACATATGCTGACTGAACGAAACGGTACGGAGAATAAACAGAGCAGAAGAGAAGAGATGTGACACACTGAAGAGCTGAGAAAGCAAGGAAAGTTTAAATGAGTAAAATCTGGAATGAAATGGCATATTAAAGGTCTATTAGAAACAATCAATTGGAAGTTGTTGGGACATTGTTTTTCTAATCTTTCTTATTAAGAGAATAGAGTAGATATCAATAAATCCGTCATTTTACACACTCCAAGTGGCAGAATACACAGATGGTCTGTAAAAGACACTAAAAGAAGACGAAGAGCAGCATACGAGAAGAGAAGGTTTGTGATCTGACCTCCACTCGATGGCAGAGTTACTGGACATCAGCAACGAGCACATGAGGGGTTACACAACCAGGACAGGGAATAAAAACACACAGGAAGAGCACATTAGCCATCAGTTCATTACTCAAGCGATCCAGCATTGACTCACCGAATCATCTCCTGCAGACCGCCCCGGGATGTTTAGTGTACTGGAATTATGTTTGGTCTAACGCATACTACTGAAACGCATCTCTAAATCACTGCAATATATATATATATATATATAAAATGGTGTAGGAAATTATGCTCATTTTCTTTTAGAAAATGCAAGTGGCAAGTAACACATACATTTTTTTTTTAAGAGAAAGACTAAAATAGTATTTTCTTGTAAAACTCCAATAGTCTTTGTTTTATTTACCTTTTTAGTGTAGGTTTTTCTTTTTTTGAGACTCAAAACTATACGGTTATTGATTTGATCAAACCCCTGAGAAATTAACGTCAGTGTTCAACTCATTCCTGACATGAATAATCATGATTGTCTACATGATCAACCATCCAAAACCACATCTCAGCAATGATTTAGCGAATATTGGCAGATTGTGGCGACATGTTTGCAAGCATCACACGTAGACTGTAAAAAATATGGACAAAGCGTCTGTGACGTCACCCATAGACTTTCTGAAGAACGGGTTTGAGACTGTTTATGGGGAAAATACTGGAAAATCTTGGGAAATACAAATGTTCAGAAAGGATACAGAGGTGGTATGATGTGTTGTGTCAGATCCGAGACGTCAAATTCACTCGTCGCAACCCGTTATCAGCTGTCAAAGTTAACCGCCCTTATTTGTCATACATTGATCTAAACTAACGCGAGTTAGAAAAAAAAATCACCCCCCTCACAGTTGTCAGGCACTCAGAACCTATCGAAAAATACAATAAAAGTCCATTGGACTAACCTGTAAAAGCATGAATTTATGCTGTGAAAACGGATATTTTAACATGGGTTCTATGGATATTTGCTCCCTTTTGGGACCTCCCTCTAGCGGATTTGAGATGTATTGCAGTTTTCCGCTTAATTTTTCAGATTAGAATGATGCCGCTTGGCACCACACCAGCATTTCAAACGGTTTAAAGGGTTAGTTCACCCAAAAATGAAAATTAAGTCATTAATTACTCACCCCCATGCTGTACCAACCCCGTAAGACCTTCGTTCGTCTTCGGAACACAAATGAAGATATTTTTGATTAAATTTGAGAGCTGTATAACTACCACATTGGCTCCTAAGGGACTGCCTCTTGACGGCCCAAAAAGTCAATGAAGAAAATGTTTAAATATCCCAAGTGACTACCGTGGCTCAACTATATGTTTATCAAGCGACGCGAATACTTTTTGTGCGAAAAAACAAACAAAAATAACGAGTTTATTCGACTATTTCTTTTCTTCCTTTGTAGGCCAGAACGAGACTTCCTTATAGATTTCCACGACGCATGCGCGAGATTTGCGATCTGCTCACACCAGCTTCACTACTTCAGATCGCAAATCTCGCGCATGCGTCGTGGAAATCTATAAGGAAGTCTCGTTCTGGCCTACAAGGAAGAAAAGAAATAGTCGAATAAACTCGTTATTTTTGTTTGTTTTTTCGCACAAAAAGTATTCGCGTCGCTTGATAAACATATAGTTGAGCCACGGTAGTCACTTGGGATATTTAAACATTTTCTTCATTGACTTTCTGGGCCGTCAAGAGGCAGTCCTTTAGGAGCCAATGTGGTAGTTATACAGCTCTCAAATTTAATCAAAAATATCTTCATTTGTGTTCCGAAGACGAACGAAGGTCTTACTGGGTTGGTACAGCATGGGGGTGAGTAATTAATGACTTAATTTTCATTTTTGGGTGAACTAACCCTTTAATGGTGCGTTCATATGGTTATGGTAAATACCAAAAGCTGACGTGGAAAATGCACGTGGGCAGCTCGTAGAATATTTTGACGCACGAGATGAGATAACCTTTGACCTTTTAAAAACGGCGGAGAGCAACGCGAGATTCGTGAATGGTAAAAATATGTACTATTCATGATCAAGAAACTATACAGCATATTATTTAACGTTTGAGTTTTGATTAATAATTTTCTTGCTGTAGCATGATGACTTAAAGGAGTAGTTCACTTTTATAAAAACTTTTGCTGATAATTTACTCACCCCCATGTCATCCAAGATGTCCATGTCTTTCTTTCTTCAGTCGAAAAGAAATTAAGGTTTTTGATGAAAACATTCCAGGATTTTCTCCATGTAATGGACTTCAATGGGGTCCAAACGGTTCAAGGTCCAAAAGACAGTTTCAGTGCAGCTTCAAGGCGGGCTTTAAACGACAACAGATGATGAATAAGGGTCTTATCTAGTGAAACGATCGTTGAATGAACCAAATAACTTGAAAAAAGATTCGAACAGGAGAGTCACGAACGCGCATCACAGAACAGAGCAAGGCAACCATTTGAGCTTAAAACCTAAACTTTTTGATTTATTTTTTAAATGAGTGATCATTTCACTAGATAAGACCCTTATTCATCGTCTGTTGTTGTTTAAAGCCCTTTGATGCCGCACTGAAACTCTCATTTGAACCTTGAACCGGTTGGACCCCATTGAAGTCCATTATATGGAGAAAATCCTGGAATGTGTTCATTAAAAACCTTAATTTATTTTCGACTGAAGACATAAAGACGTGGACATCTTGGATGACATGGGGCTGAGTAAATTATCAGCAAAAGTTTTTTTTTAAAAGTGAACTACTCCTTTAAGCAATCTAAAATAGTTTTAGCTAAATAACAGGTCTGGATTATAACATTACGACAACAAAAGCACTTTAACACAACACCAGTTCGCAAGTGGAAAATATCATCTTTTCCATAGCACGTAAACAGATCATAAGACACCATATGAGCAGCACATGAATAATAAAAAGAAAAAACAGGGATGCATGGAATGGTTTATGATAGACGTTCATAAAAAATAAGAATCCATTTTGATTTCATGGTGACTTTAATATAATCTGGTGTGATATATACTAAAAGCCACATGTATCACTTCTGAAAACGTAGTCACAGGTCAGTCTCCGTTTGTGTTTGTGTTGTATTTGTGTGTGCCTCAGCGATGACCCTTCACATGGCAGTCTTCGTCAGCTTGTGCCGCGGGGATCGGACTGAGAGAATCCAGTGGAGTGGAAGGAGGACTAATAGACACAGTCACGCAATAGTAGAAGACTCATTCAGGAAAAAAAATGAGCAAGCTCCCTCTTAACCCAAAACCCTGGAAAGACATCCGGAATAATATTCAGATTTTTTTTTTTTTTTTTTTTTATAGAACAATTTATTGAAGCTTTAGACAAAAAAATAAAAATAAATAAGATTCTTTTTTGCATATCATAGTATTTGACACAGGCTTGTATGACTAGTATGATATAATATAGAGCTCATCTCATATTTTTTTTTCATGAGTCCAAACTAAGCAAAAACATTTGCAATTTGGTTGCAATGTAAATCAATGAGATCTTTATAACAGTGATTACTTACATAAAATGCATATTATTATCAGTTTTCTCTCTACATCTGCCAATAATATGTCTTAAATGCGTTGGTCCGCTATCTTCTGATTCTTTGTATCATGCTTAATGTTTTGTCCAATATATGTTTCTGTAAACGTTAATTTTGCAATTATTCACCTCAGGGTTTAATAAATGGGGTTCATGTTGGAACTACGTGCGAGTTTCAATATTGTCATTTGTCACAGCATTTTGCAGCATTAAATGCAGATGTTTTCATATCATAATGCTTCTAATAGCTTTTGACTCAATAATAATAACCCTAGTGAAAAATAAATACATTTATTTTAAGCTAAGTATACTACAAAATAAATGCATTTATATTAAGTCTGCTATATTGGAACAACTACTAATTTTGTACTATAGTTATCCTGAAATAGTGCTTAGGTCCAACTAAAGATATACTAAATTATATTTGATTGTGCTTAAGTGTAACTTTAGGGACACCTTTAAAATCGTGTATTTAAAGAAATAAAGAAGTACCCCAAATAAAGTTTAATAAAGTAAGTCTCAAATGATATGTCAGGAAATATGTTACTTGATTTGTTGTATAAATTGAATGTTCAACATTATCTGGTGGTTTTTGACAAAATACAGACAAAATACAAAATAGCCTAAATATGCAATGATGATTGAGTGATGAAGATCATATTAAAATGTGAGTATCAAATATGATCGTTTCTAAACCATGATATCAAGTAAACCCAAGTTGCTTCAGTCCAGTATGTGTTCATCTTGATATATAAGTAACAATATAAAAAGTTTTATGATAGGAATTCATTCACATTTAAAGCTACTGAAAACTGCCAAATGAACTTAATGCCAAACTGTGACATGAATAACAATATTCAAACTCACATAGTTCCAACAGGGCCCCAATTAAAGCCCTGCTGAATAACTGCAGAGATTAATATGGCACACGACATTAAGCATGATTCAAAGAACCAGAAGACAGTAACAATAACAATCAGTTCAAAGGTCAAGAGTGGATTTATCATTAAAAAAATATCTTTTCAGCAGTAGGAGGTGCTGTTCTCTATGGAAGCTTGTTTCCGCCATTGAATAAAAAATATAATAAAGAATTGTGACTTTTTATCTTACAATTCTGACTTTTTTTCTCACAATTCTGACTTTTTTTCTCACAATTGCGAGTTTATATCTCACAATTCTGACTTTATTTCTCAGAATTGCGTGATATAAAGTCGCAATTGCGAGTTATAAAGTCAGAATTGTGTGTTATAAAGTCAGAATTGCGAGATATAAAGTCAGAATTGCGTGATATAAAGTCAGAATTGTGAGATATAAAGTCGCAATTCTGAGAAAAAAAGACAGAAGTGTGACTTTTTTTCTCACAATTGCGAGTTTACATCTCGCAATTCTGACTTTATAACACATAATTGCGAGTTTATATGTCGAAATTCTGACATCTTTTCTCAGAATTGTGAGATATAAACTCGCAATTGCGACTTATTAGGCCAATTCTTTTTCCCCCATCAGAAGAGTTTAAATCTCACAATTCTGACTTTATATCATGCAATTCTGACTTTAAAACTCGCAATTGCGACTTTATATCACGCAATTCTGACTTTATAACTCGCATTGCGACTTTATATCACGCAATTCTGACTTTATGTCTCGCAATTCTGACTTTATAACTCGCAATTGCGACTTTATATCACGCAATTCTGACTTTTTATCTCGCAATTGCGACTTTATATCACGCAATTCTGACTTTTTATCTCGCAATTCTGACTTTATAACTCGCAATTGCGACTTTATATCTCGCAATTCTGACTTTTTATCTCGCAATTGCGACTTTATATCACGCAATTCTGACTTTATATCTCGCAATTCTGACTTTATATCTCGCAATTCTGACTTTATAACTCGCAATTGCGACTTTATATCACGCAATTCGGACTTTTTATCTCGCAATTGTGAGAAAAAAAGTCAGAATTGTGAGATAAAAAGTCGCAATTATTTATTTTATTTTTTTATTCAGTGGCGGAAACAAGCTTCCATAGTTCTCAAACTCAATCTCCCTGAGGAATTGTTTCCTTTGCTGTAGTTAAATGAAACATAGCAAAAGTGATTTGAACAAACCACTTTAGCGTCCTCAACAACTCGTCTCTGACATGAATAATACCTATAATGGCACACCGTGTAACTTTTGGCCAAAAGACTTGACGCGAGTTATTTTAAATGATTCCTCAGGCCATTCTACAGCGCTCACGTGACCACAGGCTCGGAAGAGTCGAGGAAAAGAAAACGAGAAACTGACCCCGCGTGAGAAAACCAGACAAGAGTCTCACTCGTTCAGGCTTTCACTTAAAATAGGATAAGAATGAGTAAGTACTCCACAGACTGTTCGAAGCACATGACAAAAACGGAATTCCTACACAGTGTACGTACCTAACGCCGACTGTCGCGAATTCGCGTCAAACCCCTTCCATTCAGTCTGCAGGCGAGATGTGTATTCCCCAATAGACAGTGGGTTTGTTTTCCCCTATGGTATTCCCCCAATACCTGTTGGTGCACATTCGATACACACCTAGGAACCTTTTGCCCACACTGGTTTCTCGTAGGACCGTTCGGAGTGGGAACTACATCCGGTTCACGGAAGCTTATATTTTGGTTGGCAAAATCTGCATATCAAATGTGGAGAAATTGCCCAAAATTAGTTAAGTTGTGCTAAGATAAAAATATGTACCATCTTATTATTCATATGACGAATAGTTTTTACGTTCTTTGTAGATTTCTGTTTGTAGCGAATTTAGGGTGACCATATTTTAATTACCAAAAACGAGGACACTCGGCCCAGCAAACATGACACATGGGCCAACTCAAATGATACTCGAAGTTTGCTAAGATACCTTATTAATTTCAATACATTTAAAGTAGGTTATGCCTCCTCTATGGATAGAAAATTTTATATTGTTATGGGAAAACAGGACAGTTGGTCACCCTAAGTGAATTCGCAACATTCGTCCATAACGGCTGGATTCGGCTATAATAATGCTGTATTTAGATGGCTTGCAGCCATTTTTTTTTCTCACAAAAAAATTAGCATATTAGGATATAATTAAACACTTAATATATCACTTATGCACTGGAGAAACAAGGAAAGCGTTAAACATGGAATGTATAAAAACTACTGTCAATGTAGGAGAGTGTTTTGTTTCTTGCTGTTGTCAAGATTCATTAATTTGTCAATTAAAGTTTAGAAGTTCTAACAACTTTGTGACATGAATAAAATCTAAATACCTAAGGTGGGAAAATGTGTTTTCTTAATTTTACCATTTTGTAAAAAAAAAAAAAAAATGTACCATGCCTGTTGTCGCTAAATTGCATCATACCTAAATGTATATGTATAATGCTATAGACAAATTAACAATCTCAACTTAATTTAGCATCAGCTTGGAGCCAGAAACACACATAATAGTTGTAAATAAATACAGGCATCAAGGGGTTAAAAATCGCTTTTCTAAATGATCAAGACTTGTTCAGACAAGTTCGTCAAACACTAGCAACAATCTAGAAACAACACTGACCATCTTAGCAATAGTTTAGAAGAAGTGCTTAATTTCACTAACTCAACCTTTGATGAAAGGAAGCACATTTTCAGGGCAGGAGAAACACAGACTTCAAGCTCTTCCACAACACATGCGTACAATCAAATTTTAATGCAATGACGAGCATCACAAACCACACAGTCTGTGAGAGTCGGACTCGTGTGCAGTTCTAATAAGGTCATGAGAGAGGATGAGGGAAGTTTCTACTCAGCAATAAAAGTGTAACTTCAGCAGAATTACTTCAGACGCTCATGGACAGAGGATCCGAGCTGCAGCAAATGATTCAAGCTTTGCTTAATTATGAAATGGTTAGTTCATCCAAAAAAACGAATTCTACTGTTGTTCCAAACTCAGGTGGCTTTCCTTCCTCCATTATACGTGAAAACGTTGTACTTTTGGCTGAACCTGAACTCATTTTACTGTGGATGGTGGTTCCATGTCCTGGAAAATGGGTTTTCTTAAAGGAGTAGTTCACTTTTGAAAAAACTTTTGCTGATAATTTACTCACCCCCATGTCATCCAAGATGTCCATGTCTTTCTTTCTTCAGTCGAAAAGAAATTTTTGATGAAAACATTCCAGCATTTTTCTCCATATAATGGACTTCAATGGGAACCAAACTACTGTGAACTATTACTTTCCTCACACAACTTTCATATGAACTCCATATTGAATAATTTTGTTTTGCAGTCATTAATTGTGTGTGTGGTAGAGGGAGATCTACAGCTGTTGTTGCTGGTGTGGGATGTGTGCTGCACTTTGATGACAGACTTACTGCAAAGAGAGAGAGAGAGTGAGATGATGACTAATGAGAAAGTGTCTTTGGGATAAACGCAAAGGGAGAGAGAGAACAGGATTACGTTTCAGGGTTGGACATATTCATTAGCTTGAATTTGAACTGAATTGACTGCAACACACAGGAAATTGAACTGGAATGACAGGAAGAGGAAATGACTGAATTACGAGGTGCATTCATCTGAGATGCACACACATGAAAAATTATATAAAAGAGTTAAGAATAAATATGCTTTGTTGTGGAAATTTTGTACTTAGATCTTTAGATTATTTCATTGTATTTAATAAGTATAAAAGTAATACGTTAACATTATAAATATTGAGTGCATATATCTGTTTTGGTACACACACACTCATTCCTGCACATCTTTATGAGGACCTTATCTTTTAACTCTTAACTCTTACCCTAAACCCAATTATAACCTGATCCATAAAACAAGTATTGACCCTCAAAACAGACCTTTAATAGGTCTCAGAAAGTGAATACCAGTATGCACACACACTATAAATAGATTTCAAATTCTGCATCCCATTTGCTGTCATTCAGTCCTGTTAAGACGAAGAGAAAAAGCATATACATGCACACACACACTCTTCACATGACTCTGTGTGCCATAAGGTCATTCTACGTTCAGAAATGTGCCCGCTGCATGTTAAGAGCCATTGAGTGTGGCCCCCGAGGCCCCTGAGTGTCTCCTGCCGTGCTCATGCATATCTGCGCACTCAGCTCTCCATCAACCCTGCCTTTCTTCTTATGTCCCTTTTCTCAACTGCTTTAGTGTCCGTTACTCAGATCCGAAGAGTGAGGGTGTCGGTGAGGTTTTACAGGTGTTCAACAAACACACAACCAGTCAAAACATGTTCAGAACCAGTACGAATCCGATTCCACTCTTTACCTAAATGCCGATTGGAGTTGAGAAGCGAGGAAAGGAAACAAGGCCACGACTGCCCCCAAATATATATTTGGTTGAAACACCCAACTGTAAAATTCAGTAATGCAGTTTCTTAAAGGATTAGTTCACATTTAAAAAAAACTTTTGCTGATAAATTACTCACCCCCATGTCATCCAAGATGTCCACGGCTTTCTTTCTTCAGTCGAAAAGAAATTAAGGTTTTTGATGGAAACATTCCATTTTCTCCATATAATGGACTTCAATGGGGTCCAAACGGTTCAAGGTCCAAATGAGAGTTTCAGTGCAGCTTCAAACGACACCAGACGATGAATAAGGGTCGTATCTAGCGAAAAGATCAGTCGTTTAAAAAATAAAATTTAAAAGTATAAGTTTTATAAGCACAAATGCTCGCCTTGCTCTGTTCTGTGATGTGACTCCTGTTCGACCTCGTTCATCAAAATGAACGAATCTTTTTTCGAGTCGGGTCCTAGATAAGACCCTTATTCATCGTCTGGTGTCGTTTAAAGCTGCACTGAAACTCATTTGGACCTTGAACTGTCTGGTTCCCATTGAAGTCCATTATATGGAGAAAAATCCTGGAATGTTTATCAAAAACCTAAATTTCTTTTCGACTGAAGAAAGAAAGACGTGGACATCTCGGATGATATGGGGGTGAGTAAATTATCAGCAAAAAGTTTTTTAAAAGTGAACTACTCCTTTAAATCTGCTAATTGCTTAATTATCCCATCACCTGTACATTTAATATTACCATATGTAAAACAGCCACTGCCTGAGTGAGCCATGTCATAAAGATTTGAAGTCACAGTACAAATAGAAACTCATAAAAAAACCGCGACTTCTGATTCAAACAAACGTCTTAGATGAGGAACAAAAGGGAGGCAACAAAATGACTGGTAGTATAAAAACGGTTTTATTGAAGTCGTGTGTCCTGTAGCCTGTTCGGATTCAAAGCATGCAGGGGGACGTGTACGTGGTCTCAAACGCATCACCTGAAAGAGGATCAGAAAATGAGCCGGATCATGTTCGACAGAATATAGCAGAGCAAAGCAAGATTAGGATGATGAAAGTACTTGTCTGATAGTAGTCATAAACGTTGATGACTGCCGGCTTGAGATTTTCCACTGCAAGGACCTGTTTCAGCTGCAGAGTGTATCTCATGGGGGCGCCTTTGGGAACCTGCGAGACAAAGTATGAACAGCAGCACTCAAGATGGCAGCTAGTGTCGACAATTTTCTATCCATACAGAGGAGGCATAACCTACTTTAAATGTATTGAAATTAA
Organism: Pimephales promelas; assembly: GCF_988280905.1. Classification (NCBI taxonomy): domain Eukaryota; kingdom Metazoa; phylum Chordata; class Actinopteri; order Cypriniformes; family Leuciscidae; genus Pimephales; species Pimephales promelas. Next base: position 33,910,189 of record NC_142781.1, on the reverse strand, counting down.
TAAGGTATCTTTGAGTAAACTTCGAGTATCATTTGAGTTGGCCCATGTGTTTGCTGGGCCGAGTGTCCTGGTTTTTGGTAATCAAAATATGCTCACCCTAAGCTAGTGAATATTCCCATTGTAGACAGTCTCACCTCTTTCAGATACACTAAGACTCGATCATCCCCAGAATCGACCCGCTCCACTAACGGGGCGAACGAGTTGGGTGGAGAACCAAGCTGAAGGGAAGAGACCATCGTTTACAAACACAATTACATCGGAAGGAGCTTCACGCATCTTGAGAATTTCTAAATCATATTAATCCACATGCGTACCGGTGACGTATCTGCCGTGAAGCCCGACAAGAGCTTAATGTCCACTAGAACCATGTTAGTGCTTGCTTTTACGCCGTTGTATCTGAATGAGGGTGATGGAGAAATGGTTTACTCAAGATGGTTTCAAGAAACAAAGTCAAGTCACCTTTATTTATATACTGTATATACAGGGGTTGGATAATGAAGCTGAAACACCTGGTTTTACAACACAATAATTTGTTAGTATGGTGAGGGCCTCATTTTGCACCAATTCATCTTGGGAATGAAAGATAGAAGTCCTTCACAGTGACCAGAGGGATGAGCCGTTCCTCTTCCAGAACGGTGTCCAGGTCACTATATGATGCTGGTGGACTCGCTCCTCCAAAACACCTCAATAATATTTAGATCTGGTGACTGTGCATGTTCAACGTCACTTTCATCTTCATCAAACCCTTCTGTCACAAGTCTTGCTGTGTGTGTTGAGGTGCATCAGGTGCTCATGATCCTCCAGAAGGGTTTGGTAGTCCTCGGCAGTGTCGTGTCCATCAAATACAATCAGGATTGTCATGATATTGGAGCTCAAACCATCACTGATCCACCCGTGCTTCACTCTGAAGATTGGCCGCCAGGCATATAGATGTGAAACCTCCGACATTGGCCAGTGTTTCAGTTTCATTGTCCAACCCCTGTATACTTATTCACAGTGATAAGAAAACGTTAAAAAGCCAACGCTAGTCTTACTTCACTGTGAAGTTCAACATGAGATTGGCTCCTTGCGGTTTGCAGTCTCCAGTCACCGTCGCCTCAACGCTCAGCGCCCCGTTGGCTTCAATGGGTGTTGGGGTGTTGTAGAAACACACAACCTACAGTATGAGCGCAGAGCAAACAAAACAAGGAGAATTAGGACGTGCATAACAAACCGAAATGGATGGGGTGAAAACACAGACCTGCACAGACGCACAAGTGGATCCTGTGGCTTTAACAGTATATTTGCCAGGAACGTTCTTCAGCGGCTTCTCCTGAAACAGCAGCTTGTTGTCTTGATTCACGTCAAAGCTATAAGAGTCTCCTCCTACAACTGAAGACTGTACTGCAACCGTGCTGGAGCCTTTCAAGCTGAACACTTGAGTAGCGTACACAGACAGGGCATGAAGAGCCACCACTGTGTCCTAAAAATATGACGTTGCATTAGGAATACGGCAAAAAAAATAAAAAAAAAATAAAAATAAAAATAAAAAAAAAATCGGATCAGACTAGGGGTGGCACGGTTCACAAAACCCACGGTTCGGTTTTATCACGGTTTTAGGGTCACGGTTTTCGGTTCTTGTTATTTTTTCTTTTAATCTTAACACTCAAGAAATGTACTTCAGCATGTGATATATCACTTAATTATCCACACTTTAGGATACAGTATTAAAAAAATATATATCATATTCATGCAATCATGCATGAACTGAATTTGACTCTTTGACTTTAAGCACATTTTGGGACTATCTCAGAGGAAAGCTAGGTGAGATTTAGATACAGCAAGAGAGAAGACATTGACATGCTTTTTGTTTATTTGGCAAAAAAAGGAGAATGTTTATCACTATCTCTACAAGAACTTGTGCATTTTTATCACATAAATCTTATTTACACAAAGAAATTAACTTTCGTGTATCAACTGCTAACTTTTGTAGCTCTTACCAAAATTCTATCTTTTAAAAGAAAAAGAGAGAAACTCTTAAAACACTGTCTTTTAAATGTCAATATACATGAAACCTCATTGCCTATAGATAATTAAGCTATAGCAATAGCAAAGGCCATAAACATAAAGTGAAATTTAAGTTCAGCCTCAACACAAAAACACTATCAACAATGCTTCTATTCCCAAAATGTGAGGGTACCTTTTTTCCACTTAAAATTAAAGTGCAGGATTTGGAAACGTATGACTGAAGCTCTTATTTATACATAAAGTGCCACTGTAGCGTTATATTAAAATATCATAACATGAAATCCAAAATGTTCCCACACACCGGACTTATACCATAGACTCATACGACGCTGGCGCATCCTCCAACTCCCTCATCTCTCCCACTTGCCATTTCTCCGCATGCCGTGACCTGCAGCGCTCCATACTCCAATTTTACTGGCTTGTTTACTAACTTGAACCGGCGCTGCACAGAGCGATCGGTAATGACATCAAATACCGCGAAAGTGATGAATGCATACGGAGCCGACTCGCGCTAGTTTGATATTCACCGATCGCTCTGTGCAGCGCCGGTCCATGTCGAACACGTTTATGTCGCGCGAAAAGAAAACACACGTCACATACGGGCACGAGGTTACATTGCGCATGCGTCGAACCGTGAGACGCACACACGCTCCGAACCGAGACAAGCGAACCGAACGGTTCGGGTGTTTTTTCATGTACCGTGCCACCCCTAGATCAGACTGAAGTGGACTTCTCATGTACATTTTTTGCTGTTCACACTTGCTGAATTGGATATGCACAAAATCAGATTTGGACTGACAGTCTACCAAACATGAGCACCTGGGTGGAGGAAAAGCCTCCATGGGGATTCTGCTGGGACACCAACCAGTTGACAATACGCGCAGCAAAGCCCAGAGCAGGCTTCGGCTTTACTTTGAGAACCGCTAGCAGCATGTACGAGCTGATCTCCACCGCCAGAGTATCACCAGATGCCGTCTGAGACCAATGGAGATGAGTGCCTTAGGATGAGACGCAGGGGATAAAGTGGATGGTAGAGGAACATCTCAAGAGGCTGGTAAACCTCACCTTTAGAAATGCCAATTTTGTTCAAGGCAGTAAAAAGCTGTGATCGAGTGGTGGTCTCTCCAGCCAGACTGAAGGTGTAGGCCAGCAGAGCCATGGCGTAAGTGTTTCCCAGGTTCCCAACAACTGGCCTCAAGCACGACAGAGCTTTGGTAATGACAGGATTCTGAAAGATTAAAGCAAAAGTCAGAAATCCAGAACAAGGTCATCTACTGGAGATGTTTTTACCTTGACAGGGACGCCTAGTTCAAGCAATGATGAAACAATGTAGGCGGTCATAGTCACACCATCACTAACTCCACCCTACAATCACACCAGCACATTTGATTTAGAAGAACGGTCTCACACCAAGTCTATTGGTTAGAAGTATTTTAAGAAAAATGCACCTTCATATCGTTGTGGTACAGAGTCCCCTTCTGTATGAAACAGCCATCTGAACCCTGGTTTTTGATCAACCAGTCCTTTGCACTCTGCAGGACATGTGGATCAATGGAAATAAATTGGCTCGCTAGACCAAAGGACCTCAGGACAAAGGCGGTCAACCTGGCAGTGGAGTACAAACCGAACTTACAAACTGCTGGAGCCACAACAGCAGAACAGTGAGAAACTCACCATGCATTCGATTCATCTGAACCAAATGTGCTGAATGAACCATCATTATGTCTGTAGTTCAGTTGTCCTTGGTATCCTGATTAGGGAAAAAGCCGCATGTAAATTGGTCAGGGCAGCCCGTTCTCATCCCAAGATGTCCTCTAACTGACGCTTTTGACCATACGTCAACATCCAACGTTTTAGGGCACCCCTAACCCTACCCCAGACCTAAACCTACAGGTAAAGGTTTAAACCAGTTAAATGAGGCCCTAGGATCGTTAAAGGGCGCCCTAAAACGTTGGATGTTGACGTATGGTCAAGGACGACAGAGCTTGTTAGCAGTTCGATGACGTCTTGGGATGAGAATGTGTTGGTCAGGGAGGGAGTTCCTGACTCAAAAATGGGAAGAGCAGGTTTAAACCACCTTGGAATTTTGTTCCCTACATATTTAGTGGATTTGGTCACCCATACCGCTCTGAAGGAAGCCCGTGGCTTTCTCTCGGATGGCTGCCGTGAGTTGCCCTGTGACTTCCAGGTATCGCAGGATGTAAATATTGGGAGCAAGAATGATCATATTTTGTTCTCCACAGCCAGATGGCAACTGTAACAACTTATCCAGATTCTTCAGCGCACAACCCATTATGTCCCCTACGAGAGGTCAAGCACAAACAAAGTTATTCTGCCAAACATCCCCGGTCTGTTTTTACTCAATGACATACTTTACCAAGAACTGAAACTGAGCATCTGGTTGATTCCTGAAGCACGTTGTTTGGAAATGTCAGAGTCACGTCTTCAGTAAGAACTTTTCCTAGGGGAACAGAATGGATCGGCATTGAGCGGAATCAGGGAATCATACCCCTAGTTTTACAAACACAGTTTAAGCCTAATCCCAGAATAAAATGCATGTTTGAGTCATTTTAACTGAAAGCAACTTGCACTGACATATCTTAAATTAAGTCAGCCATTGTTTTGGCTCAAGATGCACATCAGTAATGTCTTAACTGAAACATCTTTAATTTGACTAAGGCATAATCCGTCTGAGTGCAAACAAACCTTTTGGACACATTAACCAACTCTGGGTGTTTGTCTTTTCAAGTCCTTCGGGCTATAAAAGCAATAAAACATCACATCAGTAAAGCAGCATGAGCTCCATGATCAAACTCCAGAAGACTGGTTAACACTCACCAGGACAAGTAGACTTTGAGAAACTACATCAAAGCGTCCTCTCGTCGGCACCGTCACGACCTCAGTGCCACATCGAGTCCGGGACGGTTCAGCTGAAGCATTGACAGTCACATTGACAGCTCCTGAAGCAACAGACAGAAAGTGAGGAACACCTAATATGCACTCGATTTAGAGATAGACGGTCCAAAACTGACCAAGAACAGAAGCTGAGAAAACCCATTTGAAGGTCTTTCTCTCATTGGCACAGAGACAGGACGAATAAGGATCGGTAAACTTCTTAAGAGTGAAGGCCGTGGATGAAGCTGGAGTTACTTTAACCTGCCAATGAAACATTAGGGCACATGGAGCAAAGACACAGGAACTTTTCTATGTATATAGGAAAATAAACAATGACACACCATGATGCACTTGGACAGAAAGCTGTAGACCGTGGCCTTCAGATTAAAAGACTCCCCACGGACAATGGAGTATGGCAGGGAGAGCTCCACGAAGAAGGGCTGGGAGGCGGTCAGGACAGCAGGAGGGGCCAGACCAAAACCTTTGGAGGACAGGCAAAACGCCTCCGTCTCCCACGTGGTGATGGTGTCAGGAACCTTGAGAGGAACTTTTATGGAGCCAGTGTCTCTGAAGGACAGCAGAAGAGAGAAATAATGAGAATTGGAGGAGTAAAAACTGTGGGCAAGTTGCTTTTGATGGAATAAAACACAAGATGCTTCACTAACCCCACTTTAACAAGCTGCCAGAGCCATGTTTCTGGAAAGGAACTCCTGACGGTCACTTTAAAAGAGCGTTTGCCTCCAGCACTTTCTCCTTCTGGAGGAGCAGCAGTCGCCAAGTTACCCTCATCAGTTGTTTTAAAGGGTAAAGGAGCAGGTAAAGTCGCTGAAATAAGAGGACACTAGTTTTTGTTTTGCACTTTAGTTACGAAGCAACAAAGGATCAACCACCGCTCGTTGCATTTGTAAAAATAAGATTAGATGCCAATACCCAAAGAAAGAGGAAATGACCTCCCATAACTCAAGGAAAGTTCACCACATCATGGAGAATGTGTTCATTTCATCGACATAGACCTACTTTCGGGGATGAAGGGATGAGACAGCTCGCAAAAGGGTTGTACAGCGAGATTTGTTGCGATCTTCATCCCCACGTTCTTTCAAAGGAATAAGTCAAAACACAAGACAGATTTAAAGTCAATGATCCAGTATTATTCAGTGACTAGATCAGGGTTCCCCCAAACTCGGTCCAGGAGGGCCCCTGATCAAACGCACACCTACCTGTGAGTTTCTACTGATCCTGAAGACCTTGATTAGCTTGCTCAGGTGTGTTTGATCAGGGTTGGAGCGAAACTCTGCAGGGACAGCGGCCCTCCAGGACCGAGTTTGGGGAACCCTGGACTAGATGGTCATGAATGGTTTTCTACCTTGAAGGCTGCAAAGACAATATCTATCGGAGTATCTCGGCGGACTAATGGTGGAACACACCCTGGTCGATCCTCAATGCTGAATGGGTAACCTGATAGCAATCTCACCGGGAGCAAGTCAAACACCTGAGACCATGAAACAATAGAGTTGGTTTGTCACTTGTTTCTGAATGCATTTATGCCTGGTATGTTGTCACAGAGTTTATAATGTTAGGTGCTAAACGTACATTAAAACTGCAATTAGGGCTGCAACAACTAATCGATAAAATCGATTATGAAAATCGTTGTCAACGAATGTCATTATCGATTAGTTGGTCTGATTACGTCACGGGGATTGTTTACATGCTACATGCGCTTCTTACATGCGCTTCATGAGGCACAGACGCAGTCTCTCTCCCTCGCCGGTCTGTGCGCAACACGGACGGTTTGGAGCACATTATCTTCTGTCTCGCATGCGCACTCTTGATTCCGTGAGTTTGAACTAATTTGCGGGCATCAGGAAACCGCTATCAATATGGACCATACACGAAAATCATTCACCTTTCGGCAAATTCGCCGTTTTGAAACCAAAATAGGCGACCTACGTTAATCGTGTATACTTTATGAAGCCATACTGTAGTATAATGTGAGATAGAAATGTATATTTAAGTCATTAAATTCAAGTTAACGTAAGCTTTTCCTTCCACTGCGGCTGTCAGTCATTCTCTATTCGGTGTTCAAACAGCGCGTCGCGTTCGGTTACAACAGTTAACATGATGAAACTCTTTCCAATATGATTCAATGTTATTATTATAATTGATCCGTAGATAAAGGTCTATGGTTTCGTAATATAATGACTATCTTGCTAGACTTTTATTGCTGTAACTTAATCACTTTCTACTGAGCGTCTGTTAGATCACAACACTATAGAGTAGACTCGGCGCACTATAATTGTTCTTCACGTGCACAGTAGCCTAACTGAAATTTAAAACTGTTAAAAGAAAAGGCTTAATAAACTATTGCAAAGATACTGTATAATACACAGTCAATATTGCTTCCTCACTAAACAGCTGTGCTTCTGATTTTTATGATGTTTTTCATGAATGTATAACAACAATACAAAGAGCAATGTGTAACGTTTTACCAGAGTTAGTGCTACACTTATTGTCTCTTATTTTTTCCCCACTAAGGAATGTTTTTTTCACTAAATGTTCAGATTTTATAAAATTATTGTGCATTTGTGATTTTTCTAGGCTAAGTTTTTCTGAGTTATCCACTAATCTAGTTTACAATAGCATTTTTGTCATAGGTTATGGTCATATATAATTTTTTTATTTGTTGTTTTTCTTTATAATGAAGTTGTCTGTATTAAGTAGATTGTTTAACACACAAAAGAGTGTGGTTTTTAGGGTTTTATTTAGTTATAATAAACAAAAAAAATGAAATAAATGTTTTATCCGATTAATCGAAAAAATAATCGTCCGATTAATCGATTATCAAAATAATCGTTAGTTGCAGCCCTAACTGCAATCATAACAGCATAGGTTTTTCAAATCGATCCATCAGCGTTACACTCAGATTCTAAAGCTGGACATAAACGTCAATCAAGTGGATACCATTTTACGACTCAGACGTCTTCCTGGCTCCGAGATCCAGATGCTTTGATCTACAATGCCGAGTCCACACAGGGATCCTTCTTGAGCAGAGACAGTCAAGACGTTTGCTTCGCCAGGAACAGCCGTAGCAGGAGAGAAAAGCAGAGACACCTGGAACAAGTACCAACACATCCTATATGACACCCTGTTCCCCATTTGAAGCCGAAAGATGCTAGTGCACATCGTACCTCGTTTTGTAAACACGTTTCAGTTTCAAAAGACTCACTAGCAGCAAGTACATTCTCACTGGGCAGAACACAGTAGACAAGAATCTGCACCACTGGAGCCATAGCGACACCGATAGACACCTTGAACGACACCGAGCCGCTCGTGACCGCATCACCAGCTACTGCTGTGACCTTCACACCTCCATTGAGAACAATGACTCCTCTAGACATGACCTGACAGAAGACAAACAGGTGCTGGACAGACCAACAGTCATGGAAATCTCTACAAAACTGATCTCCACTTACTATATAGATAATGTCAGCGCTGAAGCTACCAGCCTCTCCAACAAAAGAATATTTCACCGTCATTGGGAACACAGCACCACATTTGAGTGGCTGCTCAGGATTCACGATAATAAGTTCACTCATTAATGGGATGTCGGGAGAAACAGGTTGGAGAAGCTGAACAACCCTTGTATCTATAGCGAAGTACGGCAATTTGAAACCATAAATAACTGTTGGAGTCGCACTTGCCTGGGGAAAAACGAATGGAAGTTTAAATGCGAGAAGTCTTCATTTCACAAAACACAAAGAGCAAATCGTACCAGCAGATATAGTTCTTTAGAAAGTTTAGAAGTTTTGAGGGAGAAGATGGCCAGTCCGTTCTGGTTTGTAGTTAGATTCAAAAGCTGTTTGTTGGGCCAGCTGTTACTATTCAGGAGAAACACGGTTTTGTTTGCAACTGGAGTTTCATCGAAACGAGACACTGAGATCTGTTGGGAAAGATTAGGTAAGGAAAGAGAACCAATGGGAAGGCTTCTACAACGGATGATCTTTTACTTGCCTTTGCATTAATCACTGATCCAGGTTCAAAATGATCCGGGAGGTCCACAAACGTGATCTTGCCGACTTCAAACGTAATGGACACGGTTGCAAATTTTGACATAACCACACCTGGGGAAAAGAAAAAACATACACGTTTGTTTTTAACGCCATGCCAGCTTTCTGTGGCTACTTTCATGGCAAGAAAAATGTATGGTAAAACTATCAGCTGAGTATAATTTATTTTTGCTACGTTATTAAATTGTTAACTTAAACCAAAGCACTGCTTTGATAAAGAGTTTTTGACTGAACGAACATTTGAGATTTGATAGAAACTCCTTCCAACATTGGGGGTGATTTCATGGAGTTTGGTCATCGTATATAAAGTCCATTCTGTTTGCCATTTGTTGTTCACATGGAAATTTTATATCCATAGGAGGTAGTGCAAATTGATGCCTCTTTTGGGGCAGAGTCTGGGTCCTCATTGCCTTTGAATCCACAGTGTACAGGTACCAAACAAAACAAGATATTAAATTGATGCCCTTCTAGCTCAAGCAGTTTAGAAAGAAACGTTAAAAGTGCTAGGTGGTCATTTTTAAGGGATGAGATTGCTTTGCATTTGTAATGTTGCATAGACTTTATGTAGTCCAATGCTAGCCTGACTTCGTCATACTCATATTCAAGAGAGAATACGAGTCTGAAACTCCTCCTTTGGGCTTTGATTATGAGGCGAGTCGTAACCGAACCAGGGGAAAAAAATAAAAAAAAAAACCCTGCGCTCAATTGGATAGTCGGTAGACCTAAAACCAATCAGAGCAACGCAGTAAGTCAACTCCTTTGTATAGCGCAGTTTTCAAATACAGAACGTAGCCTAACTTTATTTATTTTAGAAGTTAAATAACGAGTGTTACTTCTTTTACTTACTTCTCCATGAGTGCGACCAAAGGAGAAACCACAACGACCACAGGCTTTTCATTACGTCCCATCTTCTTAACCCTTAAAGACCTAGACCATTTTTGGAGCACCTGCACCGCTTGTTCTTTTCTTTGTTTTTCTAACCCATTATAGCAGTCAGCATCAAGTGCCATATATCATTTTTATCTGGAGAACTTGAAGTTTCAATCTATCTCATTTAAATAATCCAATTTTACATTTAATTTGTCTTAGAATGGATGAATTTACCAGATTTAAGAAAAACGGCAGCATATTTGTAGTGATTTTTTTTACTCAACTCAAACAAATCCTCCTGAAGTTTGGATTTTTTTCCTTTAGAAAGCTGTACTTGGATATTTTACATTTCCAGATGTAATTTTGACTACATGCAACAATCCCTAAGCAAGTTATAGGTATTTATTACAACATGTTTATAGGCGATTTTTAGTGAAAAGCATTGTTTCAGTGAAAACAGTGTTTTTCATACTGACAATTTAGATAAAAAAAAAATGTTAAGGAAGTAACATAAATAGAAACATTGTAGTAGAACAATGAAGCAAAAAAAAAACAAAAAAAACTTATATATAAATAAAACTTTATATATATATATATATATATATATATATATATATATATATTAGGGCTGTGCAAAAGTTAATTGCGATTAATCGCATCCAAAATAAAAGTCTGTGTTTACATAATATATTTGTGTGTGCTGTATATAATTATTTTGTATATATAAATACCTATGCATGCATGTATATATTTAAGAATTATTTGCGGTTAAATTCTGTATATATTTATAAATACATAATCTATATTATATAAATATAAATATTTTATATATGAATAACATATTTTCTTAAATATATACATGCATGTGTGTGTATTTATATATACAAAATAATTATATACAGCAGACACAAATATATTATGTAAACAGAGACTTTTATTTTGGATGCGATTAATCGTAATTAACTTTTGCACAGCCCTAATATATATATATAAACACACACACACACACACATACATACATAGCCTATATGAACTACTTTGACTTTACCTCTGTTCAAATTTCTAAAGGAAGATGCTAATTGGTCGTGCAAAAGACCAAGAACTATATTTATTGGTCGAGTAGATAATAGTTTTAACCAATCTGGGGATGGGGTGGGACTAAGCATTAACAGTCATTTATGATTGGCTCAGAGGAAAAAAAAAAAAACGCACGGGTTTCTTTGACGAATCAATGCTGATCAAAACTTGATGACGCAATCACATTCACTACGGAGCTTCTGAATGTCCAAACGCGATTAACCCTATATCACAGAAAAGCCGCGAATCTCCTCTTTATGGGACTTTTTAAAGCATACGGATTGGAGCAGCGGTTCAAAAGTTATTTAACATTTAAGAACAACAGTTATTTTTAGCCGCCGGCGGCTGTATAAGTCTTTAAGGGTTAACGACCATCAGAGCCAGCTGATAAGTTACACTGATAAGCCAAATCATGTAGGAAGGACGCCAAAAATATCTTTCCAATCGACAAATGCCTTGATTGCAGTTCTCTGTTCGTCTATTAAAATGAATGCGCTGTCGTTTTATTTTACAAAAGACGCGACAGCGGAATCTATACATCTCAATTCTCCCGCTGCAGTCATCTTTGACAAGCGCTCTTTGATAACGTGATGATTACGTTCCTGCAGATCATCGGTCCATCATCATATAAAGCCCGCCCTGGCAATTTGATTGGCCCGATCATTTTTTGACTGATCATAATTACTCCTCAATAGATCGAGTCCAGACCGAACTTCAAGACCAAAAAAATGTTGTGGGCGGAGTTCGGGCTGGCATCCAGGCTAGTCCAATGGCAAAATGATAGCTCAATTTTAACAGCTATGTTCAGCGATGGATATTCCTCTTTTTGGACGGTTTATTACAAATGCAGATGATCTAGGGATAATGTGATTACGCACCAAATAAACGAGTCAACTTCCTCCAGACACATGCCGTTGGTTCAGACCAGCCAATCGCTCACCTGTTTCCAACTCGGTGACGTTCACAGTAACGAAAAACAAATCTTGAAGATCCTTCTCAAATTTGGGGTTGAAGAACGCTGATGTATTTAAGGTAAGGGTGGCACAGCCCGTGGCATTCATCTGGTAGCAGAACAGAGAAAGGCACATTTAAGTCAAGTCCAAGCAGAAGAAAAACCCTTAGCTGCAAGGCAGGACCTTAGCGGTTTGATTCAGGCACGGAAGGGTCTTCACAGGAACCACCGAATATGGAAAAGGATCACGGCATACTTCCACAAACGCTTGACCAAGCACAGGTTGGCCAAATGTGTATCTGGGAAAGATAACAAGAACCAAAATCAAGAACTGACCAACCACAAGACAAGAATATAACATGCGCCGTCACTCACTTGGCACAAGCCTCAACTTTCAGTCCCACATCTGCAACGCTGTACGTCTGTGGTGTGTTTACGGTCACATCAAACTTGGGCAAAACTAAACCAGAAACAAAACGCTTTAGATCAAGTCCGACTCCTCAGATCTGCGGTTACACATCGTTCACAACGACTTACCATATTTTTTCACCTCAAAAACTTGAGAGACTATTCCGTCACCAATAAAAGCTTTCAACGTGTACATCCCTATCTGAGCCTCTGGGTTTAACTTGTGAGAAAGTTGCAATATCCACTCCGTTGAGGAAACGTTTGTCCACTGACCAATCCGGTTATTACGATTGTCCTATTAAAACAATTAACAGCTAGGAGAAATACTGTACGGCAAACAAAGTAAAAGTGCAATTCAAAGACTTGAACCAGAGCAAATGCTCACCTCCATCACCACCAGATTGTACTGTAAGACACGAAGAAAGAATATTAGGCATTTAAAACGCACAAATACACTTATGCAGCAAAGCCATTGAAAGGAAAGACCAAAACAAATTTGCAAGTTGTTCAGATTAGTCAATATGGTGAAAGATCAGACCAGGCCTTACCATTTGATCAAGAGGCACAAGTTTGGCATCCATGGTGACGACTCTAAAATTCACTACAAACAAACACAGCAATAAACTCACTTTAGTAGCATATTGCACTTGAAGGCAATCAGAACTTGTACCATAATGGACTTTCTACACAACCAGCTCACCCGTTTGTCCTGGATTGTAGATGGGTTTGTCTGTTTGAATGAAGGTCAAAGGCAGGTATCGTTTTAACATGACCTTCCTCTCTTCAGTCGCTCTGAAGACCCTCCCTTGAAATTCCACCTTCAGCTTCTGCACAGATTCTTTATCTACTCGAGGAGCCTGCAGAGAAACTCGGTTAACACATGTACAACAGACCAGACGAAAATGCCATATGCGTCTTGATGACGGACCTTGAAACCAAAGCAGCGGTGTAACGGCTTCGAAAAAACCTGCTGCAAAAGTGGAGTTGTCCCGGCTGTGTCCTCATCGTCAAGCAGAGAAACGGTCATTGTGAGACTCTCTTGGGATTTCAGAAGAGTTATGCATAGTTTGCCGTCCGATTCAGACTCAATCACCGCAGGGAACATCACCATGAATATCCTGTGAAGACATCATGGAGTTTAGGTTCAGAAACCATAAGGGCAGAACACGCACAAACAAGTTGGTTGAACAGTCACAGAAAATGGCTGCCATCAAAACTAGCCTAATTGCTAATGCTAGTGTTAATGTTAAGGGTTAACCTTAAGTCCCCCTCTAGTGAAACTCAAGCTTTTAAAATGTTGTTTGTGTCTATGTGATGTTTTTTTATATGCTTAAAGACAAACCATGTACAAATTCATAAGTCGACAGTCGGAGTATTTTCTCCTTAAAACTGCAGTGAATCACAAGTTTCACAGTTTGAATTCAATGAGGTTTCTAACGTCACAAACTACTGTGTAACTAATCAGATCAAGGTGTGATGTCAATTCTGGGCTGGTGTGAATGGGGTCAGGCGGGGCTAATTTGCATATTAATAGAATCGCGAATATTAAATGAGACAAAGGTGTGGAGTTACATTGAAAGTATATAGGGCATGGAGAAAAAAAAAACATGTTTATGTATTTTTGGTGATCAAAGATGAGTTAAGGGATACAATTATTGACTACAGGAGGACTTTAAGCACTAATGAACAGCAGTTTGGTGGGTCCTATTCATCCTTTGACCACTAGGTGCCCACGTGATTAGTAAACTTCTACCATCAAAGCTTTAATGCTTCATTAAAACTACATCAGCATAGATTAGGCCCCTTATTTTCACCCAAAGCCCATACTTACGGCCTTCTCTGTCTCTGTCCATCAACAGCAAAGAGAAAAAGGGCTAAAATTAGCCCTGTCCAAACACAAATCTCCCTTACAGCCATGAAGAGCAATCATCTAAGACTAAACTGTTAAGATCCACGCCGTCCAACTACTCTACAGCTTCTCTCAATCCGCTGACTGATGCCAGCGTTATTGACACGCTCCTAATAATTCAGAACAGGTTGATTTAACACTTTAAATTCAGGCGATCGGAACGTCTTTAGGGCGGAGCACCGGTAATTACTAATTAATCAATAATTAAATTTCAGGGTCGCCAACTCGCCGGCATTTGGCGTGAAACAGAAACACACGCATTTACTTTTTACACAATCTGGCGCCAAATACGAGACTCTACCACAAGGATGGGGAACGAAAGGATGTTTTTTATGAGGGTTTTTTTTATGAGAGGGGCGAAATTTGATAGGCATATCTGATGAAATCTGTGATGCTGATGCATTATGTTTGAAGTTAAATTATTCCTGGTTTGTATATTTGGCCATTAATACACATCAACGCCTGTACAGGTGTTTTGTGTGACCATCTTTGTTTCTTTAAAGTGGATGTGAAGTTAAATGTCTGTAAATGCAGCTTAGCTGCACTGAGACTGTGTTGGATATGGCCTACGTGTGAAATCAAATTGGCAATCTACATCAATTTTTATTCTATTTAAAAAAAAATCTATGTTTATTTCACATTTTCTATGCTCTTAGAAAATGTTATTAATCAGTGAGACTGAGCAAAATGTTAGAAAACAAAAAATAAAATCGAAGGCCCGGTGTCCATTCGTCGCACCTCGCTTAATAAAAATAGTGATAACTGATCTCTGGACAATTTGGTTCTTTAATTTGTGGATTTGATTAAAATATCTGGATAGGTTGTCTGAAATGACTGTGTCTTCTTGTGTTCATTAAAGCGCCCCCCGAGTCTTCCATCCACCTTTTTCTTCCATCCACCTATTTTTTTTAATGCACATTTTGGAATAATCGCAATAAAATGCAAGATGCACTTAAATAAAATAAAAAAAAAATGTGCATAATAACAAATGCTTTTAAATGAGTCAGATACATTTTTTTTTATCTGATAAGAAAACTTGAGCATAAACTGCGATGGAAACACATTTACCAAATAAATTCCATGTGCTTGGGACTGCATAACTGGACTAAATGCATCTGAAATGCTGTTTGGGTGCTTCTGAAATGCCTGAGCAAAGTCTGTCATCAAAGTGGTTCCTTACACGACTGCAAGCAAGTTAACAAGTTAAAATTATTGCATTTTGTATTCCCTGAGAAGTAATAAAATACAGTATATGAACAGTATATACAACTTCTCCTACTGCAGTGACTTTTCTTATTGAAGTTTATCAGGAAGTGAAGATTTTGTTCTCTTCGAATGAGTGGATGGAAAATGTTTTATGCGATTATTCAAATTTTGTGCGTAAGTAATATTCGTAACTTTGAATGGCAACAAAGTGCCCATGTCTGTTCCACTTTTTACAGGGAGAAACCAGCGGTCACAGGAGAATGGCCAGACTGGTTCAGCAGGTAGAAAGACAACAATAACTCAAATAAACACTCGCCATGAAGCAAAGTCTGCAGAAATGAATCTCTGAACACGTCCAGCTTTGAAGCAGATGATCTCCAGCGGCAGAAGAAACACACTGAGCTGAGAACAGAAAAGAAAAGGCTGTAATTCACACAGACTCACTAAAACTGGACTATAGAGATTGTTAAATCATTGCCTAGTCTGATGAGTCTGGATTCTGCTGTGACATTCAGATGTTCGGGTCAGAATTGGGTGAAAACAACATGAAAGCACGGATGATGCGGTTCAGGTGCTGCTGGTGTCCACTTCGGGACTCTTAGTACCAATTGAGCATCATTTAATCTTCAGTATTGTTGCTCATCATCTCCAGATCTCAGTCCTTTAGAGCAGCTTTGAGATGTGGAGCAACATGAAATTCACATTATGGATGTTCAGCCGACAAATCTGAAGAAACTGTGATGTGATCATGACAATATGGAGCAAAATCTCTGAGAAATGTTTCCAACCTCTTGTTGAATCTCTGACATGAAGAATTAAAGGACAACTCCGGCGCAAAATGAACCTTTGGTCTAATTACACATTGTTACCTAGTCAACCGTTATCTGAGATTTTTTTTCATGATTGCCGAATGTAAATAGTTTTATCTCTAAAAACAGTTTAGCCTATAATGCTAGTATAACGCTAGTCTATAGGGCATAGAGTAATGACAAATAAAAATCGCTTTTTATTACCACTAACAAGGCTCAAAATAGCCCCACAGTAACACGGTAGCACAATAAGGATCCCTACATTCAAACCGAAGCATTGAGAACTTTGTCAGTGTCCATACCGTTTAATAAGAAGATATTTTATACACACAGTCAACTTCACGAATACAGGAAGAAGCCATCTTTAAAATATAGTCTCTACCAGTCGATCTACGAACGCCGATCCAAGTGCGCTGAACTGTGCAGAATCTTATATGGTCCATTGTTTCCGGAAGAAACACAAACACGAACCATTTTCTTCTCTTTAATATGTACATGTTGCCTACTGTTCGCGCTCACCTTATCACTTTATTCACATCTCACCAGCGCACTTGGATCGGCGTTCGTAGATCGACTGGTAGAGACTATTTTTCAAAGATGGCTTCTTCCTGTATTCGCAAAGTTGACTGTGTGTATAAAATATCTTCTTATTAAACGGTATGGACACTGACAAAGTTCTCAATGCTTCGTTTTGCATGTAGGGATCCTTATTATGCTGTCGTGTTAGTGTGGGGCTATTTTGAGCCTTGTTAGTGGTAATAAAAAGCGATTTTTATTTGTCATTACTCTATGCCCTATATACTAGCGTTATACTAGCGTTATAGGCTAAACTGTTTTTAGAGATAAAACTATTTACATTCGGCAATCATGAAAACAAATCTCAGATAACGGTTGACTAGGTAACAATGTGTAATTAGACCAAAGGTTCATTTTGCGCCGGAGTTGTCCTTTAAGGTGGTTCTGAAGTCAAACCGGTACTATAGCATGTGTTCCTAATGAAGTGGCCGGTGAGTGTGTATATCGAATCCCGTCTGGGATAGTGTAATCTGAAGTCAAAAGCCTCAGTGTATTGAACTATATATATATATATATTGCTTTAGTTTGGAGTTGAATGTGTATATAAATAGTTTTAAGAGTGTAAGTTGAAAGCCTCAGCGTAGTTACTCTGCTCTCTGGAGGACACATATCTTTCTGCCCCAGTTTCTAACCCGTTTCTCCAGTAAAACACCTCTCTGTCCTGTCCTGTCCTCTACTGCGCTGCTGCAATGCGCTTCAGAGTGAAGTGTGCCATCAGAAAAGCACGCCACTCCCAGATTAATAATTAATAAACACTAGTGTTATAGTGATAATGATGCAGAATATTACAACACACACACAGGCACTGAATATCAGCTTGTGCTTCTGTATGACATTGTGTCAAGTCCTATCTATCTATCTATCTATCTATCTATCTATCTATCTATCTATCTATCTATCTATCTATCTATCTATCTATCTATCTATCTATCTATCTATCTATCTATCTATCTATCTATCTATCTATCTATCTATCACCAGAGGATGGGTACATGGTGGCCATAAAGAGATAGACATGGTCAGAAACAATGCTCAGGTAGGTCGTGGCATTTAAACGATGCCCAATTGGCACTAAGGGGCCTAAAGTGTGCCAAGAAAACATCCCTCACACCATCACACCACCACCACCAGCATGCACAGTGGTAACAAGGCATGATGGATCCACGTTCTCATTCTGGTTACGCCAAATTCTGACTCTACCATCTGAATGTCTCAACAGAAATCCAGACTCATCAGACCAGGTCTTGTTTCACACTCAAGTTGATTCTATTGGTGCATTTATGTGCATATACTATACGTCATCGCAAACGTGCATGGCGCATGATAGAAAACAGAACGCGGGTCAATATTGTGCTTTCATTAATTCGCTGCTATGTGCAGTTGAGTAAACGATACAGGTTTACTGTGGGATTACAGGGTTTTATTTAACAGAATACATCAAAATAAGCTAAAACGCATGCAAGGTCACTTTACTTCCTGAAAAAGTGCGCACCCAAGTTCGTGTTTCTTTCACATTTACGCGAACCGCGGCACGTGATTTTTCATGCGAACCATTACGTGCCATGTCTAATTGAAGAGAATTGGCACTGGCTGGTTACTTCCGGGTTCTGGACTGGCTGCAGTAATGCGTCTCTGTCCATGCGGGGGCGCTCGCGGTCGAGTGCAGAATGAATGGGAGTCAATGGGGTTTCACCCCCAGAAATCCTCTTTTCTCAGGATGTAATTTTTTGTCAAGTACTTTGAAAGTTGTATTCAAAAGGGAGGGCTAAGAAAATACACTCAGCTGAAAATTGCATTTTTAAGTTCACTTATCTGTTCTAAAAATCCGTTCAAAAATGTGATGACGTCACACAATAGCAGAATGCTAGCGTGTTCCGGCCAACAACAACCTAACCTGTAAGAAATCAAAAGGACATAAGTACTCGTTCATTCGACTTTTGGCCTATAATCTATATTTAACTTGCGGAATCAACAATAAAATCTATGTTGATTCAACGACAAGCAGGAGAAAGAGACACATTCAGCCGTTTAGCTCCATAGACTCCCATTCATTCTGCTCTCGCCCGCGATCACCTCCAGTGGAATTCTAATGGAACTGCAACCAAGATGATACACAACGGGGCTAATAGGAAGTGCCAGATATTATTGGTTAGACGGGCTCTGGTGCCATCCAGAAACTTGCGCTCTGTGAACGGCATCATATGGTGCCATCTCAAAGAGATGGGTCCGTGACCATTTCCAAAAAACGGCTGAAGACGCATCTTTTTCGGCAACACCAGATCCAATACTAACTCTATATCTATGATCTTAAAAACAAACAAAAACGGCTATTGCTTTAAATTAAACTGGCAAGGGCCATCACTTGCATATTGTTCCTATTGTTAGTTTAACTGCTTCTATTTTTCTCATATCGTAGCCTATGTAAGTCGCTTTGGAAAATGAATAAATGTAAATGTAGCTTTGTGATTATTTATCCAGCCTGTATTCTCAGTATTGTCCAGCAGATGCCAGTATATCCCTGATGTTTCATTACCAGTCTCCAGTTCACCGCTGGAAGTAGAGCTGCATCATGACCCGCTGGTAATGGCAAGTAATCTGCTGGAAGAGTCTTGATTCACACGTCACCCGGCTGGGATTTATGGGATTTCAGCCAGATGATCCAAACAGTGTTATAATTTATTCCAGCTAAGCAGCAAAAAGTGGTGCGTTCTTGCTGCAAAAATCATCTCGCGAGCCATGAACACAAGCAAGAGTGTGAAAAACCATTCAGGCCTGACCTGTTAATAAAGCAAAAGCAGAACTCAAAACGGTCAGCTGAGGTGGGCTAGCATGAGAAAACTGTTTCTTCTTACACTGAGCATCTTTGCACCGTTTACTTCAAGACAGTTTGCACTAAAATAAAAAGCTGTCATTACTCTTTAAAGGGATCACTTTGAAATTAATTTTTGGCATGTTTCAGCTTACCTCAAGGGCATCCAAGATGTAGGTGTCTTTGTTTCCACAGCATTTTCAATTTTGATATTTTTAGGTCAAACCTTTCTTGTCTATCATTATGTTTGTCATAGTGTACTCTTCTTTCATAGCTGGATCATTAAAGATATTTTTAATTTTTTTTTTACAGTATACATGCAGTAACCATAGCTTGTCAAGCTCCAAAAATGACAAAAAGCACCACAAAAACTGCAAAAGTACTAAAGTATTAAGTACAGGTCAGAAAGTAAATGTAAATGAAGACAGCTTTCCACTTTCGGGTGAATTATCTCTTTTAACTGATTATAGACTGTATTCAATTTAATTTTGTTGAGAATATTTTGGTAACACTTTATACAGTTGTTCATTGTTGTATTATGAGCAAAACATTTGTTACAGTATTAATGTAAGTTAATAAAACTGTTAATTGTTTGTTCATGTTAGTTCACAGTGCATTAGCTAAAGTTAACATACAACATTTGACTTTCAATAATGCACACTGTAAAAAAAATATTGATGGTTTAACTTAAAAAAAGTAAGTAACCTGGTTGCCTTAAAATTTTAAGTTCATTGAACTGGAAAAAGTGAGTTAATACAATGAAGGAGATTAATTTAACCATCAGAAACTCAAAATAATAAGTTATCTCAACTAAATAAATTATTATAAAGTTGATTTGACAAAAGAAAATATGTTGTGATAACAAATCTTGAAAATATTTTTTACAGTGTATTAGTACATTTTGAAACTAATATTAGATGAATTCGTGCTGTAGAAGTATTGATCATTCTTAGTTTGAGGTAGTTGAATATGTTAACTAATGAACCTTATTGTAAAGCGTTACCAATATTTTAATTTGGGTCTACACATTAAAAATAACAAAAACCTACTCACACCCTCTCGCTTTTCTGAACAAGAAACATGATTTCATTCAGACCAGCTGCTGTTTTCGAATGCATTAAACATGCCATAATCTCCTTAAATTTGCTCACGCTGTGTTGTTTTCGACAGCAAAACCCTAAAATGAAGCACTGTGCATGTGTGCGAGAAGAAGACCTCCAGTAATGGCCAATAAGATGAAAGGGCAGCAGTGGAGGATGAGACAACATCTCATTTCTTCAATTAATCCAATTTAAAGAAGAACACAGGCCAGCTGAGACCGAGACAGAGCGCTTGTCTTCCATCCGCGTCCAGGGGAAACCCTGCCACACACACACACGGCTCATCGTGACATTAATGACAATGGACAGATGTGCAGATCGACGACGGCCGTCACGTGGAGAATGAGGATGTGAGGTTAGGTCATTATCTGCAGGGGACTAGATCTGCATCAAGTCAAATTACACGAGACAAATGCAAATAAAAATCAGTCAACCTCTCTCATTCTCTTGTTATGTTTTAATTAAAACAATGCAACAATGCAAAGCGACCTTGTTATTTTGACAACATCTAATTGTGATATTTCGGGTTAACATCCAGATTCAATTATTTTGCTAAAGAAAATGAAGCCTATTTAAGAACCTTTAAGATTTGTTGCTCTGTAACATTATTTTCATTTTCTCCATCAACTCTCATTAGTGTGAGCAAATGCCATTCAAAGTACTGAAACACAATGGGCATTTTAATATGTCTGGATCTTTTAGCATTAAGGAATTGCAACATGCCATGATAAAAAATGCACTGTATTAATGCATTGAATTGTATCTTTTTTGGGGGAAAGTCATGAAAATAATGTAATGATTTAACACATTATGCAAATTATAATACACCCAAGAGGGCATTTTGTGCAAATCAGGGATTCATCAGTGCACATTGCAAACATATATATTGTTTATTTCATTTTTTTTTTTTTTGCATTCCTGCTTCAGATGATTCTCACGTTTCAGAAGAGATCTCAGATTTGCTCAAGATACGCAATTAAATGATCTAAGCTGCTATCACTTTATAACTCTTACTGTTTGCCAAGGGCATTTTAGGAGAAGCATCTGATACTTCCACACTGAATGAATCATAAATGAAACCTCCATTAAGTTTCCTGTAGGATGAAAGAGCGATAACATGTTTCTTCTGAACAAATGGCTTCTCTTCTCAGTCTTTGACTCCCTTTCTGTTGTTTGCTCCACTCTGAAAGGTCTTGTTCTCTAGTCTGATGTCATTTCTTCGCTATCATATTCGTCTCTCTATCTGACTCGCAGTCACAGCAGGGCTTTTGTTTTCTCAGACTCGATCTCTGACTCTGCCTTTTTACAGCATACAGTAGGCTAATTCAGCAATCTGTGTCCATTCAAGTATGCACATACATGCCTGTTTAAATAAGCACAGGGTTGCATTTCACACTCTCACGTGCACTCGTGGTGGTAACACACCACACACACACTCAAGAGGGCGCTAGCGTTTCCTTCAATAGGCTACTCCGTGGTGTAGCTGAATAACAAAGCAGTTTAACTAACTCTGATCCTAACTTGCGCAGTCAATCAGCTATGGCTTTATTGGGAGATATGATGGTTCATGGCTCTGCCAAAGAGTGCTGATCACAAAACGCGGACGTGAGTTTTACTTCCGGTTCGGTTCCATCGTCCCGACGTCAATGTTTTTTTTTTTTTTTTAATGGGGTTTTGGTTAAATGGCTGAAATGAGGTGTGTGGTGAACACATGCTCAAGATACTTTAACGTTTTATTCTATAACATAAAATACATTAATATTATTACCCCACTCGTGATTTCTTAAGCTGTTACGTGTCTTGGAAAAAGGTGGTTGATAACACGTGACTACAGAGTCGATCGAGGCGAGTTTGCTTTTGCAACATAATTATGCTTATAATTGTGATCTTATAAACTATTGTAACTCAAAGGTTCTGGGAAAATGTTTTTTAGAAAAAAACTGTAAAAGTTGTCTGCAGCTTAGTGATGGTGACATTGACTTCCCAGATAGCAAACTGACATTGAATCAACGTGGAAACGACGTCTCTCATGACATTGAAACAACGTTGATTTGCTCATCGAATTAACGTTGAACCAACGTCAGACGCGGCATTCTTCAAAGCTAAATAAAATCGAAAATTGGTTTGCTTTCATAACGTTGAAACAACGCGTTGATTTCAAGTTGATTTTCCGTTAGTTTTGAAAGAATGACGCGTCTGACGTTGGTTCAACGTTAATTCGATGAGCAAAACAATGTCAGATCAACGTTGTTTCGATGTCATATTTCCACGTTGATTCAATGTCAGTCTGCTATCTGGGTTGTGTGACTGTGGTAGTTCCTACCTTAGCTTTTTACTTCTGGCGACTGCATTTAGGCTTCAAATTCATATAAGTTGAGTTCATCTGTGATAATTATCTTGATGGACAAAACGTGCAAGTGTCAAACATTTGTTGATCACAGAGCTAGTTTTTAGCGATAATCCAAAAACACTATTGGGTTTTTGTCGAGGGAACCAGTATGCTAACTGCCGGTTGGCCTGCAAAGTAATTACTCTATTGGAAAAAGCCAAAAAGCACAGAGCCCAAGCCTGGCCACTCCCTATTAAGTCCTATTGTACCGAATTTTGGTTGTAGTTCCACCACAGTTCCACTGGGGGCGATCGCCCATGAGTGCAAAAATGAATGGGAGTCTATGGAGCTAGACGGCTAAATTTGTCTCTTTCACCAGATTGCCGTTGGGTTATTATAGGGTTATCAACATGGGTTATTATAGATCGAAAGTTGAACGAATGAGTTCCTATGTCCTTTCGATTTCTTACAGGTTGAGTTGTTGTTGCCCATAACACGCTAGCATTAGCAATCAAATATGCCTATTTAAACTACTATGAATTGAGTTGTTGTAACTCACTTCAGACCCTGGTGTTTTGTGTCTTGCTGTTGAGTCACATGAAGTGGACTGAGACTAATTCAAACGCAGTCAAGTGTCCAAATGACATCTTTGTACTTCTTTGCAAAGCACCTAAAATAACTTATTTAACAACACTATTCTTCTTCCTGTGGCTGTGAATGTGTTTGTAGCACAGAACAGATCTCCTGAAACTGGGTTTTTTCCAATTAACAGAAATTCTTTGCACTTTTTACCTTTATTCAAATGAGCTGAATATGAGCCAAAGCTCTTGCTTTGTAAATTCCCATGAACATAAAATCCCTCATGGGATTTTGTTTTATTTATTATAAGACTGGAGCTTGCATAATAAAATAAGGCTTTCTGGAAAAGCATCAAAAAAAAAAAAAAGAAAAAAAGAAAAGCAAATCTCATGACACCCTTCTTTTGACTGTCTGTTTAAAAATCAAGATCCAAGGATTGACATGGGAAGATGAAACTATCATTTGATGCTACAGAAATCACATTTACTTATGAATATACACAGATGGTAGTGAAGATGGACAAATTATGATGTTCTTAGTGATCCAAAGTGCAGCGGTTTGTTGAATATTTTACATGAGCTGGTACGATCAGAAGCAGATGAAGTGTTCGTTAAAAGTTGAAAGACACACACACACACACACACACACACCACATCTCTAGAAATGGCTCGGGAACCAAATCGATGGGATTTTTTTTTAAACCACCAGGGAAAAAAAAAAAATCATATTCCCATCGAATGAAAGAGAAAGAAGTGTTTTAACACCCAATGAAACATGCCGAATGACAGGAGGATTGTTATTTGCAAATGAATCAGCTATAGGCGACTTTCAACTGGAACGTCTTTATATTTCCACGGTAAATATTCAGCATCATTCCTCAAAAGGTGGAAGGTCATACTAGCTTTTTAAACATTTATAGTGAATTTTCTCCTCTCTTTGTGGTCAGGAAGATTTGCCCTCAATGCTTTTGTGTTCAAAATAAAGCAATACGCTGCTGGAGGTCGTGAGTTACCGTGTTAAGAGGTGTTGTGTGTGAACACAGCCTCCAGTTTTCATTCTGCAGTGTGTTCATCACTCGAACCTGGATGACAGACCTCGGATTGCATGGAACATCCTACAGACGTCCTACAAATGCCCTTACTATCCTCTTAGGAACATCATTACACACACACACACACGCGCACACAATAGGGAACCACTATCGCCGACTTGCACTACCCCACCAAAATGTCACTCTTGACATTCAGTCATGTTGTATGTGATTTATTTCAATCCCATTACTTTACCAAACACTAGAATAAAAATGACAGTATGTTATCATTTACTCACCAGGGTTGTGCATTACAAAATACATACAGCCCCAAATCCAGAATCTGGGACATTTTATAAATTTGAATAAAATCAAGAATCTGTGATTTATTAATTCTCTTTAACCCTTATTTAACTACACAGAAAAAAAAAATCTAATGTTTTCACTGGCCAAATTAATTGTATATTGTAAATATGAATATATTTTGAGAGAGGAAGAGAGATGCTCACCCATATATATATATATATAAACATTATAAGCCATTAACCAAGCCAACCAGCTACGAGGATAATCACAACCTTATGATTCGAAACAAACAATTATTTAAAAATCAAAATTACAAGGTTACGAGACTGTACTTATAGTATAAGTCCCACAAACAGCATAATCAAATACATAATAAAAATGATGGAGACGTAATATTTATTGCAAGATATGCATATGTATTTAAATATTTACACTGTAAAAATTATATGATCAATAAGGTATTGCAACATATAGTTTTAGAATGCTGTAACATCAAAATAAGCAATTTTCAACTTTTATTTTATACACACTCAAAAAATTGCTGTGTTGTTTTAACCCAACTTTGGGTCAAATATGGACAAACCCAGTGATTGGGGTAAATTTTGCAATTACATTTTAACCCAACGTTTGGGTTTGTCCATATTAGACCCAGAGTTGGGTTAAAACAACCCAGCATGTTTAGTGTGTAAGGTTCAACTCATTATTTTTAAGTTTATTGAAATTTAAGTTGAAATGACTTAAACATCCAAGCTGATTGTACTTAACTTTAAGGCAGCAGCTTTTTTTTGACAGTTTAGGTATTCATGGAAATGGGAGGAGCTAAGAGATCTATTACCGCGTTTCTGCTCTCTGATTGGTCGAATTTTCTGTACAGCATCATGGGTAATGTATTTTTTTAAACCACGAATTCTCCTGTTCAACACGATTAATCAACTAACTTTATTGCATATCAGTGAATTCCTCACTCCCTTAAGTTAGTCATTCGGGCAATCCGTTGGCTAATACAAAACTACTTATTGTCAAAATCGACATCCCTAATTAGCAGCCAGTAAACGTGTCACTCATGCATAAATTCCCCTCACAGCAGGTCTTTGGGTTTGGTATCATCTATCGCGTGTGACAGTCTCTCAGTTCGAGGTTGTGCTGTGATTACATTGTTCTTGTGCCGAGCCCTGAGCCATAATCAATGCTGTCGCCCTTCCACAGCCTCCGTGCGCTATCAATCCTCCATCCGTGATCGGAGATCGTTTAAAGCTTCCTGAAGTTTTCTCCGGGCCTTTCCTGCGCGTGCGGTGCTAGTAATTGAGATTTATTAGAAATAAATCAGAAATAATTTCTAATAGAAGATGTGAAGTCTCCCAGCAATCTCTCTCAGCTGTGATTTTCCCATCGGCAGTGAGTGATGGATCCGGGGTGTTTGACCGACAGCAACTGATGGATGAATGGAAACAGGCTCTCAGAGGTGTCGCTTTCCCTCTCTATTTGACCTAAAGCTCTCGCGCTAATGGCTCGTTTTACGTGACATTATTTAGGTTGGGAGGAGCACTGAAGATTTCTCGCCAGTTTCTTTTCATCCACCTTAAAGGAGTAGTTCACTTTTAAAAAAAAACTTTCGCTGATAATTTACTCATTTACTGTCATCCAAGAAGATGTCCACGTCTTTCTTTCTTCAGTCGAAAAGAAATCAAGGTTTTTGATGAAAACATTCCAGGATTTTTCTCCATATAATGGACTTCAATGGGGTCCAAACGGTTCAAGGTCCAAACGAGAGTTTCAGTGCAGCTTCAAACGACACCAGACGATAAATAAGGGTCTTGTCTAGCGAAACGATCATTGAAAGTCGCGCAGCTCATATGTTGAAAATAAATTGGATAATTGCTTCAGAAGTTAGTTAAAAAAGAACATAAAAGCTTGGATAGAAAAAAATCCTATAGATATGGTACAGAAACCTTAGCAACATGCACAACTGCTTCTACTGTACTTCTGCTTGAATTATTATTATTTGTCATAGACATATACACTAGACCTCACCTTGGGGTTCTAAGCATGCGTCAAAACCGCCGCCATCTTGGAACAGGGGTCTTGTCATAGGAAGTAGCTAACGCTGCTATCCCTGCTTTTACTTCGAATTCATTGATGGTGGCGGACTTTTGTGCAGCGTATGAAGTTCACGGATGAAATCTGAACTAGGAAGAATGTTTAAAAAAAAAAAAAAAAAATTTCTTTCTGTAATCAATGATAAATACATGTCTGACTGTTGGAACAAACCAAAAAAAAACAAGAAAAATCGCATTCATGATGATTTATGGTGATTTTATTTCTTGACGCTGATGCATTAAAGTGGAGGGGCTCCCGTTTCAAGATGGCGGCTCTATTGACGCATTCGTTCCAATGAACTGCCGTAGCCAAGGTGAGGTCTAGTGTATATGTCTATGATTATTTGTAAGTTGCGTTGGATAAAAGTGTCTTGTAAATAAATAAATGCAACCACTTAGAAGACAATAGCAACTCTCTTAATGAAAAGGTTTTGTATCTCGGATCAATGGGAAGAATCCTCAAAGATGTGCTTTATAAACCATGACACATTTTTATAGGATTCTTTGATGAATAAAATGTTCAAAAGAACAGCATTTATTTGAAATGGAAATATTTTATATAATTTTAGAGCTTCTCTGAAACTCACCTCTTTTGATCAATTTATTTATTACTCTTTTGTCACCTCAGATAGATATGGTAACCATTTGCATATTGTATTAAATGGACAACAATATCAGAGAATCGTATCGGAGCTTCTCTTTGATTGAATGCTGCCCTTCTTCTGTCCTTTGAGCTCTGATAGCAGATCATTCTGACTCAATCTGGTCCAGATATGAAGCTTTGATCTTGATGTCCACCTGCATCTGTCAGAGGTAATAATGCCATCCATGATGTACGTCCTCTGTAAATAGTGAGCGACCAGAGTGTTTTATTTGAGACTTTATTCTGAGCATCATAACTCGTTTCATCCTCATTTTCAGTAGAGAACTTCAAAGTCAAGCCCACGAATGACAATCCTGTCTGAAAGTAATACAACTCCATCCCAAATCCCTTCACAAGGAAGTAAAAGATTACGTGCGAATCATTCTGAGCTTGGATCAAAAATGTACATCTTTCTTCTTCTTTTTCTTCTGGTGGTCTGTTGTAGACGAGAAGACAGCGGCGTACAGTCGAGAGATGAGTGTCAAAACCATGTCTGCATCACAGTTTGCATACTCATTCATTATTCACTGGGAAAGTACATACTTTTAAGATATCAAGAACATTTTTGGATTATTGGCGATGAGTCCAAATATTGACATGCTGTCTACACTACCAATAATCCTAACATTGTCTTGATATCAGACTCACTATCTAAAAACTATCCGTTGTAAATGAGAATTTGTTCTCAATCAGCCTACCTGGTAAAATAAAGGTTAAATAAAATAAATAAAAATCTATATTGGTATGAGACTCATATTTCTCCCCATTTCTGAAAAGCTGCAAAATGCAAACCAACCACTTTTGAGGAAGAACCAGTCATTGAATTTGACAGATTTGCAAGTTTTTGTGGCATTTAGTGTAAGCAACTTACCAGAAAATAAACAGTTATCCAAAAGCAGAACTGCATATTCTGTAATGTCTGTTAAATAATTAGCACTATTATTACTTTACCCAATGCTAAATGAAAACTAAAACTGTGAAACTATGTCAACCAGAGCATCACTTGGACAGTTCTTGGCCAGAAAATGAAGCAATATGTGATTTAGCTGATGGACACATGTCTGGATATAAGATAAGACGGTAACACTTTACAATAAGGTTCATTAGTTACTACAACATTAACTAAGAATGAATAATACTTCTACAGCATTTGTTAATCTTTCTTAATGTTAATTTCAACATTTACTAATACTTCATTAAAATCTTGTTAACATTAGTTAATGCACTGTGAACTAACATGAACAAACAATCAACAGCTAGATTTGTATTAACGAACATTAACAAAGATGAACAAAAACAGTAACAAATGTATTGCTCATGGTTAGTTCATGTTAGTTAATACACTAATGTTTAATAAAAGAACCTTATTGTAAAGTGTTACCGATAAGACAATAAGATACTATTAAATTATTGTAACATGTTCAACATGTGTCGTTGCGTCAGCCAGAGGACCTCGAGATATTGTGCTTTCTTTCATGTGCGTGGGCTCATTTGATAGCCGGGTCTGTTTTAGAAATAGTCTCTCTCTCTCTCTCACCAGTGGGATTGAGGAAACTCAGTAAAGTCAGCAGTTCACATACTGTAAGAGGAAGGCCTGTATCAGCACTTACAGACACTCCGCAAGCTCAGCAAATGTGAACACGACAGTAAAAACCAGATAAAATAAAAGAGCTAAAGGATGTGAGAGAGTGGTCGAGCGAGCAGAGACATAGAGAGGAATAAACGCACAGATATACTCTGACAAATTCAATAGAAGTGCCACATATGTTGAATAGTGTTTGTCTAAACTAGAGTTGTTTAGCAGTAACCCGTAACCCTAATCATCTCCACCTGGAGAAAGATGAAACAAGCCACGGATCTAGTGACTAGCTCCGCATCTAAATATGCCAACTTAGCCTACCCACTATACCTCACTCGTACCGCTCGCCACAGTAAACATGACGAATGGCGACTGTAGAACGCAAAAGCCGAATCCCGGACATTTTGTGCGATCTCGAAACACATTTTCGGGCAGACTCCTCACGGAGACTCACTAGTAACCTAGACTTGTTGTTTAACTACTGCGCTCTGTTACCGGTAGGCGTGGCCTCCTAGGGCAGCGAAGCAAGTGCATTCTGGGAGTTGTTGTCTTTCATCCACATAAGCCAAAAATACATTTTCTATCTTTTCTCAGTCTAGAAAGCTCCAAATTCCAAAACAATTTCACATTTCTTCTACATCAATGACCCATTTTAAATACACATTCATCTTTCCAGAGGTGACATATCCCTACAATTTCAAACAATTTCCACTCACAAATTTCTTTACAAGTAACACATTCAATTAAATGTGATTTTTTAAATAGAACAATTGAAATAGTATCTTCATGTAGAAAATTGTGTTTATAACTTTGAAAAATAAATGTTTACAGTGTAAAAATCTTATTGCACATCTCGACTCGCACGACTGTATAAATGAAAGACTTATATTCTTTATATTCTTTAAACACGCACAATATTCTTAGACAATCTCAAACTGCAGCAGTAAGCCATCCCAGACACTTTTAGTAATAATTCAAAATATTTCCCTCATACAAAACCCTTTCTGGAGTCGTGCCGAGTCTAATGGGACTCAGGGCTGAAACAGTTGTTAAGTCTCTTTTAGGACAGTCTAAATAATTCAAGGTGCATCCATGCAGTAATCTCCTGAGGAACATCTCTGTTCCTGGCAGCGTTACACACACGCATGCAAACACAAACACACACACACACATGCAAACACAAACACACACACACACACACACTGAAGCACCCGAGTGACGCTCGCGCTGTTTTCAGTCTCTGCTGCCTCACGATATGATGACATGATTCCATGAGGATTTTACCGTTTCATTTGAGAAAAACTATCGTCATATCATATATCATACACGCACAAAGGTCTTTACGGCAACCCGTCAAAATAAAAGTTTGGTTTAACTTAAAGAAATTGACAGAAATAATCATATTAGGCTACTGTACAAGTACAATAAATTTAACTATGTCTCTATTTATTAAAAATACTACAGTAAATCCATCCACTGAATGCTGTATTTTTCCACTTTCACTTTTATTATTAGCAATATTTCTCAGTATCATCAATATTTTCGTTTAAACAGCATGCAGCCTTCAATGCTTTCATAAATGTAGGCAACCATCATAAATAATAAAGTGATTGAATTTAATTTAATATATT
Source organism: Pimephales promelas (assembly GCF_988280905.1). NCBI lineage: Eukaryota > Metazoa > Chordata > Actinopteri > Cypriniformes > Leuciscidae > Pimephales > Pimephales promelas. The sequence goes on along the minus strand of NC_142781.1, from coordinate 33,879,314 downwards.
TTTTTCAAGTAGTTAAATAAAATAAAATAAAATAATAAAAAAACAACTAATTTTGCTGTGGTACCGAAATTGGTACTGAGAACCGTGACATTTTAATGGTATCGCTACCGATCACTGGAATTTTGGTACCGTAACATCCCTAGTTTGTCTATATTTGACTCAAAATTGGGTTAAAACAACCCAGCTTTTTTAGAGTGTGATTACTGAAATGTTCTTCTTTAATGTGTGTATTAAATATCTGAGAAGTGACAGTACCAGTAATGCAGTAACAGTGCTTGCTCAAGATGAAATATGGATTGATTGAGAGATGAAATACTTGTTTTGTTTGAGAAAGGTCATCGCCTATATCTGTTCTTCTAGCTCACCATGACAACTAGAGGTCACAAGGGTCATTGAAACCAACAGATTAAATTAACATTACTTAGTTAAAGCATTTACTGTTCTACACTCTAAAAATGGCTGGGTTGTTTTAACCCAACTTTGGGTCAAATATGGACAAACCCAATTTTTAGGTTAAGAATGTAATAAAAATTAACCCAATGGCTGGGTTTGTCCATATTTGACCCAAAGTTGGGTTAAAACAACCCAGCAATTTTTAGAGTGTATAAAGTGTCATCTCATTGAGAGAAAGAACATGCTATCTTGGTGTTTTGGGAATTCAGAGTCTCCTGTTCAGTCCCTCCAGAAAAACACGATTATGCGATCGCTGAATTCAATGCAAAATCAGCCAAAGTCCGCATATTTTTTCAAAAACGCCGGACTTTCGCCGCATAAATTGCCGATTTCCGTGCAAAATATGCGGGGTTTGCATAATTTCATAATCCTTGCATTTTCGTTGCAAAAAAAGTCACATGTATCTTAGCAGAAAGTTGAAAAATGTTGCGTTTGCTTCACATAAGAGCAGCCATTTCCCCCTGTTTCCATGGGAACGTTATGAAGTGACGCAATTACGCGACGCCAGACAGACTCACGGAGGCGATTGACATCTCACAAATCGAACTCGTATAACTGTCTGTCGAACGTTCTACTGTCACATCGTTATTTAATAAACAACATAAGATAAAAGAAGTTGCATCAAACAGAAATTACACGCACACACGGGTTGTTCGAGGCGCACATATAACACTGCAGAGAGTTCAACAGGAGCGCGCAGCTCTTAAAGGGGCCACACCTTATTTACACTCGTTACAGTCTGAAATAAAACAAGACGAGAAATTAAATATCCCCAGCACTTTCTATGATGTAGTATGCTTGTTTATCAAAGGAAGTAATACGAAATGACTCTTATATTAACAGGATGTTGGGGGAATCACTTTTTTTCTTTTTTTCATCAAACCGCAATTTTTGCAAGTTCCCTTAATTTTTGCAAATTCCAGCAATTTCATCGCATAAAATTACATAAATATCCCAGATATTCCATCGCATTTTTAAAGAAAACTGGCCGCATAATCAATCAATTTTTGTACGCAACAATCACAAAAAAACTCCGCGTTTTTCTGGAAGGACTGAATATTATTATGGTAAATGTTAAATATAAATCGCAAATTTTTTCACAAATTTTTGGAAATTACCACCACAAAATCAGTCATTTTGATCGCAAAAATCACACAAAAAATCGTGAAATCCTGGAGGGACTGCCTGTTTATAGTTCGAGCCCGATCAAATCCAACCTTGAAGAAGCTGTGTGTGTGTGTGTTACTATTCCTAGGAACAAGTGAAGAGTTCAGATGTAAAAGCCTCTAAATGCCATTTAAATTTTCTTCTAAAATGACCATTTTTATCAAGCTTGTATATTTAAGTTCTGTAATTTCACTTAAATGACAGTTAATAGGTAATCGGTTAATAGGTGCCATTTAAGTGAAATCACTGAACTTAAATATACAAGCTTGATAAAATTGATCATTTTAGAAGAAAATTTCAAATGGCACTTAGAGGCTTTTGCATCTGAACTCTTCAAGTGTCATTATCAGAGATTGACTGAATATTTTTTACAGTGTTAGTAGCAATTTCTTGTCGTTTAATCCTGATCTAGACCATTAAACTCGCTTAGCACCTGCCATGAAACCTTCAAATGGGATTCCAAGTGTTTTTAGTAAACACAGACATCTGGAAACATGCGAACATGCGGCGGGAACATCAGCAGTTTTATCAGAGGCTGTGGACATAGACAGATGGCTTTGAGAAAGCGTGTGTGTGCGGGTGCGCGAGATAAGACGAGACTCGAGCTCTAAATCACCGGTTATCTCCCGCGGACCGCAGCTGCGTGCTAATGGTCATCACAGCGAGCTGACAGCTAACGCTAAAACACACTCCAGGGAGAAGAAACGGCCAGAATAGCACACATCGACCAACAGTTAATAGGCCAATTCAATAACGCAATTACTGGGAAATCACAGGGTGGTTAACCAGCGTAGTTTACATTAAATTAAACATTGACTAACCTTACCTTCAGACAGCAATAGCATCATTGCACATGTAATTAGCTAAGTCAAAGACGCACACAAGCTATATATTTACTGTTCACAAAGTGAAAATCTATTATAACTTCCTTACCATTAGACAGTGCAGATAGTTTTACATCTATCAATTAACTCGAACTGAACTAAATTAAAACTCTGATGATTCATCGATTAATCTGCATCGATTAATCTGTGTTATGGTTTATTAAAACATATTTACGCTACATAAATATTCCTGTTTATTATTGCATATATATAAATGTTAGCCTATATGTTATAAATAAATCTGTATTTAGTGAAAATAGTGCAAAGAAAAAAGATTATGCTATTTTTATGTATATTTTACTGATTAAATCGTTCCTGAATGAAAAAAGACAGCATTTGAATATTTCATAGCAAATATATAAATATAATAAAATATGCATTGAATATAGTCAGATGATGAACAAAACAATCATTGATAAGCAGCAAATCATCATCTTAGAGTGATTTCTGATGGATCATGTGACACTGAAGACTGGGGTAATGATGCTGAAAATACAGCTTTACATCACAGGAATAAATTATATTTTAAAACGGATTCAAATAGAAAAAAGTTATTTTAAATCATAAAACGTTTTCACTATTTTCTGTATTTTTGATCAAATAAACACAGCCTTGGTGAACATGAGAGACTGACTTACTGGTTTAAACTTTAAAGATGAACTGAAGAGCATCTGAACTCTGATCAGCTCTTTCTCTTATAATATGTAAAACGTCTCAGTGTAATAAATGAAAGGAGTGACATGCATGTACAAATACTAACTAGACACTAAAGACTGATGACCAGTTAACGGAATAATTAACCAAACTACAGTCTCTTCAGAAAAAGTTCACAGGGCAGCGCAAACACTTTAAGTGGCTTATAATCGAAGTGTCCTGCAGGTAACAGAGCAAAACGGGATATTTTATCGCTCATCACCTGCCTGTTTTTAATCACTGAATTATTCCAGGTTCAATAATTCCTGCTCTGCTGAAAACATCTGTGACGAGTTTAGTTAAATACATGCTTGGATGTGAATGGGATTTTTTGAAAACATAACATGAGGCTGCTGTGGCAGAATAACTTACCAACTCTGTTTGTGCACTGTCATAATCCAGTGAAAAACACCATGACCAGTAAACCTATAGCAGGAGTTATGGTCCAGGACAATGGCGCAAACTGACACCTGGAAACAAGCCACTGGGGATGAAGAATGTATTATTATGGACAAAAATTAAAGATGCATAAAGTTATACAATTAAATCACACACATATTTTCACTCACTCACTGTCTGACTCACTCACTTACTATCTCACTCACACACTGACCCACTCACAGACTCACTCACTCACTCACACACACACACACTCACTCACACACTCACTGACTCACTGACTCACTCACTCACTCACACACTCACTGACTCACTCACTGTCTCACTCACTCACACACTCTCTCACTGACTCACTCACTCACTCACTCACCGACTTACTCACTCACTCACTGACTCACTCACTCACCGTCTCACTCACACACTGACCCACTCACTCACTGTCTCACTGACTCACTCACTCTAACTTACCGACTTACTCACTCACAGACTCACTCACTCACTCACACACTCACTCACTATCTCACTCACTCACTCACTCACTCACTCACTCACTCACTCACTCACTCACACACTCACTCACTGTCTCACTGACTCACTCACTGTCTGACTCACTCACTTACTATCTCACTCACCGTCTCACTCACACACTGACCCACTCACTCACTGTCTCACTGTCTCACTCACTCACTCACCGACTTACTCACTCACAGACTCACTCACTCACTCACTCACTGACTCACTCACTCACTGTCTCTCTCACTCACTGACTCACTCACTGTCTCATTCACTCACTCACTCACTCACTCACACACTAACTGTCTCACTGACTCACTCACTCACTCACTGACTCACCGACTTACTCACTCACTCACACACACACTCACTGACTCACTCACTCACTGTCTCACTCACTGACTCACTCATTGACTCACTTACTCACTGTCTCACTGACTCACTCACTCACTCACTGTCTTACTCACTGACTCACTCACTCACTCACTCACTGTCTTACTCACTGACTCACTCACTCACTCACTCACTCACTCACTCACCGACTTACTCACCCACAGACTCACTCACTCACTGACTCACTCACTGACTCACTCATTGACTCACTTACTCACTGTCTCACTGACTCACTCACTCACTCACTGTCTTACTCACTGACTCACTCACTCACTCACTGTCTCACTCACTGTCTCACTGACTCTCTCTCTCACACACACACACACACACACACACACACACACACACACACACAGGTCTGAACAGGGAATGTCATGCAGGCGCATTAAGCCTGAACTTTGATGAAAGGCAGCATTGATCAATGCGGTGTAAAGCCTGCAGACCCACAGCTCTGAAGCAACACAACAGCCAATCAGAGTTCTCCACTTTAATTGATCAGTGGGTTTATATAAGACAAAGCCCTAGAACAAAACATGTGAAAAACACCTCGCAGACAAAGTCTCATAATAATGAACGTTATTTGTCTTCATTACAAAAGAAAGTTAAACTCCAAGTTCATTTCAGAGTCGAAAGCAGCAAATAAACGGACAAATCATGTCAATAAAAATGAGGTTGAAGAAATGCTGAAAGCTGGAAGTATGTACCGTTGGGTTTGCCTTCAGCCTGTTCTGACACCATTTATAAAGAACATTTTGGCATTTTAAAATCATCAGTTTGTAAATGGCAACAATGGTGGACTATTAAAGTTTCTAACACAACAACAAACACCTTAAATCTACAGTGGCATTTCCACGAAACCCATTACTCCATATGACCAAAACACACCTCATCATTTCCTGGGGATTAAGGCTATGTTTACACGGAAACGATTCTAAAGAGAAAACGCAAAAGTGGCGTTGCGTCATCACTTTTTATTCTGCGTTTAGACGAGCGTTTTGAGCGGGAAATTTGCGTGCAAATGGTGACGCAAAAGTGTGTGAAATTCAATGTAGTATGCACTCCAGGCGGCTAGGAGTGCATACTACAGCAACACCAAGTCCGCGCGCCTGCGTACAACTTTCACCGTCAATCAGACTTTAACGTTTTTACCGTTTACACGGGAACGCGGCGGTGGAGCGTTTTTAAGATTTCCACTCTGGAGGGTGGTTTCACTTTTTAGCGTTTTTAAGCCTCAAAAACGCCGTCGCCGTGTAAACGAAAGGCACATCCGATAAAATATTTTTACGTTTTCACCCGCGAGCGTTCTCGTGTAAACAGGGCCTCATTATCAAAGAAAAGATGCGCAACCTAATTGAACATTAAACCCAAAATGATTCGGTTCATTTCACACTGTAACCATTTAAATCCAGGCTGATCTCATTAGTGTTCATACGTATTTGTATGTAAAGTACATGTGCATTTTTTTTTACCATTGGACTTACATTTAGGTTACATTATAGTTCCTATTATGCTTTTTCACAAAGTCTTGATTTTGTTTTTGGACTCTACTAGTATAAGTTCAACATTTTTTTCCTCAATATTCTCCATTGTTGCGGCTCCTCTCTTCCCAGTCTGTCAGTAACGCTCTGTTTAGTTCCTGTCTCTATGAAGCTCCTCCTTCTGAAAAGCACACTGTGCTCTGATTGGTCGGTTGGATCAGTGTGTTGTGATCGGTCAAGAGCTTCGAGTGTGTTTGGGAAATGCCCCGCTCCAGTTTAACACACTACTAACTAACTCAACCAGGCCCCGCCCCTTTATTCTGCGCATGAATTATTATAATGAGGAATATTGTGACGTGTGAAGAAACTCAAGACTACAATGGAGGAGTTCAGAAACACTGACACTGATATAGCTATAGATATAACTCCCACTGGAGGGACTTTGTGCTCAAACTCTTTAATGCATTGATTTTTATCCAAAGCAAACTGCATTGCATTTAAGGCGCACTTTATATCCATTCATGCATTCCCTTGGGACCAAATTTTGGGACCTTTAAATGTTATATTTTGTGAACCAAAATACTTTTCTGAAGCTGTACATGCCAAAATATTTATGTTGTAATGTATGTCTCTGTGCAATTGTAAAGAAGTCACACTTTACGTAACAATACTTATGAATCTCTAATGAGATCACTTTTGTCTTATTATATTTGACTACAAAACTAATGCTAACTTTTTTTTTTAATGTGTGCATTTGTAAAATTGCCCAATGATTCAGGGATCAGTAAGAATGAGTCATTTGACAACAACGGGTAAATTGTTAAGTGAACTTAACTATTTAATAATTGCTTTTATATATATATATATATTAAAGTTCTCCAAAGCCGTTTCCTTTCATTTCAGGCACCGCTCTGGATGCACAATAAATAAAGCACAAATAGTTTGTGTGAACACACACGCACAGACTTAAGACAGATCGAGAACGTAAGAGCGCAGCGTGATGATGAAAAAAATGAGAAACACAATTTCAAGAAAATGTCCAGATCATATTTCACCCCAAATCAAATGAAAGAAATAATGACATTTTCTCTGCAATTTGAATAATATACTGTTTGTGACAAAGTTTAGTAAAAGGATAAATAAAAGGAAAATACTACCATACTGTTGAAATAATACTTCATTATATGCTTATTATACATAAATGCACCAATTATAAATATAAATAAATAAATACATTTAAAATGAAAATTTTGCATTGCTTTAATGTCTCAGAGGGTTTTGAGTTTGTAATTCATTCTCATTTAATAAAAAAATAATACATTCAAATAAATAGCATAACAAATACTGACATAACGTGAAAATAAAAAAATAAACCTATTTTTCGTAATGGTATGAATAAATTAAACAAATGTCATAAATAAACATACATATTATAAAATGACAAAAAAAAACCCACTGATTTTCATGTAAATAATATAATTTGAGGTATTATCTCATATAGGGTTAATTTTCTTAAGAAATAAAAAAAGTTCTTACTTTTTCTGTTGATTTTGTGGATGAAATGTGACCTAAACATATTCCTGACATCCTCTGTGAGATTCACTCCAGTTTGAGGACCGAGAAAGTGGCAAAGAAGGCAAGAGAATAATAATAATAATATAAAAAACTGTTTGAATCATTTGCTTCTGCTGATCTGAGAGCCGTTTCAAAGGCTCTCGATGTCCACATCAGTCTGTGAGATCCTTATGCAATTTATACAAACCTCAGTCAGGTTAGAATAAAGGTTGCGTCCATCCGGCGATCCTCGGCATGGCGAGTTCATCCGTCCTGGCGCTCGTGATTATGAATCTCTGTCGTTCTATGAGCTCAGCAGCTTGTCTGCCTCGGGGTAAGTGGGATACTTCACCGTCTCCACCTTCTCCTTCACTTTATAGGACGGGTACAGGCCGGTGCGTCCCAGTTTGCGGTTGACCCCTTTGGAGTATCCGTCCCAGTGGTTTCCGGCCACTCCGATGACGTCTCCGGGCTCCAGCGGGACGTCCTCGGGCGAGCGGGCCTGGTGTGGGTAGATGGCCATTTGATTGTGTGCGTTCTGTCCACCGAAGTAGTAGATGTCGTCCAAAGAGCGGAAGAAAGTGGAGGCGTCCGGGTGAAGAGTCTGCATGATCTCGTAAGCCACACGGCACACCTGACACACACACAACCACAAGAATGGTGAAATGTGGTTTTCACCATTTTTTTAATTGGTGTTTTTCATCTTTTATATATATATATATATATATATATATATATATATTAGGGCTGTGCAAAAGTTAATTGCGATTTATTTGCATCCAAAATAAAAGTCTGTGTTTACATAGTATATTTGTGTGTGCTGTATATAATTATTTTGTATATATAAATACACACACATGCATGTATATGTTTAAGAAAATGTGTTATTCCTATATAAAATATTTATATTTATATAATATAGATTATGTATTTATATATATATACAGAATTTAAGCGCAAATAATTCTTAAATATATACATGCATGCATAGGTATTTATATATACAAATAATTATATACAGCACACACAAATATATTATGTAAAACAGACTTTTATTTTGGATGCGATTAATCGCAATTAACTTTTGCACAGCCCTGTCAGTTTAACGCGTTATTAACGGCGTTAACGCAAACCCATTTTAACAGCGTTCATTTTTTATCGTGCGATTAACGGTTTTTAATAAAAACAGTAGTCTACAGTACAGTAGCTACTCATAACTTAGAATTGTATTATAATTGTGTTTCATACGACTTTAATCGGCATTCTGTGATCAATTCGCGCTACGGTAGCATTTTTCGACAAGGCAGCAAAAATCGTCAGAACACCGGCTCGCAAGCCTAAACGTGTGTTTGCGTCGTGCCTGTTGTTTTGTTTCCGTTCTAGCTAGATCCGCTTGCGCTTTGGTCGAAGAAGCAACAAAACGAGGACGTTTTGTGCCGCACACACTCGTTTCGGCTTGCGAGCCGGCCAAATAGTAACGTTACGTTTTGAGTGGATGACGAGCGCGAGACGCCGAAATGGATGGATTTTACTTTTAAAAAGTTGCCAAATTATCCCATTGACAAGACCAAGTGATCTGTGGGTTTTGTCATTGTGAACTGAGCGAGTTATTTTCAATAATAATAATAAAAAAAACATTTGCACTAAACAAGCCGATCCACTTTTCCATGTTGACAAGAGCATTAAAATGAGCAAAAAAAATAATGTAACAAAAAATCAAAAGGCATTTAGAATAGATAAAAATGTGCGATTAACAATGACATTAATGCGATTAATCGCGATTAAATATTTTAATCGTTTGACAGCACTAATTTATATATATATGCGTCTGAAACTGAACTCGCGTCTCTATACTGTGATCAATGTAGACAGCGTCAGTGATTATAATGGCTTCTGTTTGATTTGACATGGCGTGCAAGTGACTGAACGCCAGTAGGCGGGGCCTATGATGCGATGGCGTACAACTATTCGTCAATGATTGGCACTGGAAAATGTATTTGCCCATGTGACATCACAGATGTAAAACAGATAAAAATATCAAAACGAGCCATTTTTGGAGCTTGATTATGAATCCTATGTTTATAATAAGGATGACGTTTTAAGCTATGAAACTTGCAGGCTGTTTTAATGGTACAAAGACCTCTTATACTGTATGTCAAAGTTGATTTCCCATGAATCCTCTTTAATGTTACCAAATTAAACCTTATTGTAAAGTGTTACTATGTACCTGTGAGGAGAAGGTGCAAACCAGGAAGTCAGTCTGCGACAGGAAGTGGATGTCCAGGATGACGCCTCTGAGGGAGTTCTCCGTGTAACGGTTGTGTAAACTTGCTGACCAAGAGATGGAGTTGTCACTGATGAACTCATAGTCGGCGTACCTGAAAAAACGTTTAAAATATTAAAAATACATTTAACAATAAACGGTATTTTAACAACTTGTGTTGCACATCATTAAAGACAATCCCAGCAGGCAATTTAACGTCCAGTCACTGTTGAATCAACGCAGGTGCCAGTGTTGGATAGCCTATAAATAATGTTGATTTGATGTACAACTCAAAAATATATTGATATTTCTATGTTGAATCCATAGCAAGTTAACAACACCACTTCAACTATTTGGGGTTCAACATTGTTTTGACGTTGAATTAACGTTTTTTCAAAAACTGACATTATTTCAATAACATTTAAAAGTTTAATGTCAGTCGAATGCCAGCTGGGATGTTGTACATTGTTAAAAAAAAAAATGTTATATATATATATATTAAAAAATGTAAAATTGGAGCTTTTTTCCCCTCACACTATTTTCATATTCCAGGTTCAAAATGAAGAAGAAGTTGTTTTAATAATATAGCGCCTTTCCGTAGCTCAAGGTCACTTTAACGTTGTACATTACCGTACATTTACACACACACACACACTCACATAAGGAGGACACATATAGTCACATTATCCAATATACATGTTATATAGATATGAGTCTTCAATGTAGCCACAGATGAGATATTACGCAGTACTTTAACACTAAATGACCTTCCAGCCACAGTAGACAACCGGAAACAAGACAAATTAACATTTTGAGAGATGAAAATAAATCAAAAATATACATTTCATTATATAACTATATGTAAAATGTAACAATTTGTATATGGTTGCGAATAAAATAAATAAATCCCAAACAAATACATTATAGATTTTCATAAATTTACATTTTCAAACTGGAAGATGAAAATAGTGCAAGTGCATAATACATTTAGAATACTGATGACTCATCAAATATACACATTTTCATTATATAACTATACATAAAATATTTATATATGGTTGCAAATAAAATGCATTATAAATAAATAACAACCTATAAATACATTTAAATGTAAAGTCATTTATAAAGTGAAATTTAAAGTGAATTATAGCTCTCACAGGAAATGTGAAAAGCTTATAAAAGCATGTAAAATGTATATTTCTTTATTTTGCTGCATGCAGTGAGAAACTGCAGCGTTCTTTGATGCTTTTAACTCGGTGAGAGCAAAAATAGAGTGACTAGATCAAACGCTGTTTTTTGTGTTTGTCTGTCTCTCTTTCTCTGCACTTTTGTAGCATTTGTCGAAATCCCTTTCATGACTCATAACTCACTTGGTTTTTGCTTCCTGTAACAGCGAGGGGTCGTCGGTGGCCAAATACACGCGTTTTTTATCCACGTGTCCGTCACGTTGGGCCATGTACTGGAACTGTTCCTCCACGTGGACCATGTACTCCTCTATGGGGTGAAACGCGGCCTCCGTCCCGACTTTATCTGTCCGTCTGACATGGACACTGGAAGACAGAGACATGTTTGAGTTTATTCAACTGTTCATATAGTTTATATTTTTTATTTCCTATAATCTTTAGTCACTGTGAAACTCAAGTATATGTATCTTGATTTAAGAATTGTTCGATATTCGTACCATTTTGACAGTGAACCCTTTTTATTTAACCCTAACATATCCAGTTACTTCATGTAAGAAAATCAATTCACTTCAAGTCAATGGAAATTCATCTTTTATATATATATATATATATATATATATGAAGAGTTCAGATGCAAAAGCCTCTAAATGCCATTTGAAATTTTCTTCTTTAATGATGATTTTTGTCAAGCTTGTATATTTAAGTTCAGTTATTTCACTTAAATTGCAATGATAATTACCTATTAATTGTTATTTAAGTGAAATTACTGAACTTGAATATACAAGTTTGACAAAAATCATCATTAAAGAAGAAAATTTCAAATGGCATTTAGAGGCTTTTGCATCTGAACTCTTCATATATATATATATATATATATAATTTGCCAGGTAAGTCTTAAAGTCTGATGATTTATCAGTAAAAATAAGTACTAGCTCAGAAAGAAAGAAAGAAAGAAAGAAAGAAAGAAAGAAAGAAAGAAAGAAAGAAAGAAAGAAAGAAAGAAAGAAAGAAAGAAAGATTCGGTAGAAAGAAAGAACGATAGATTAGTTAGAAAGAAAGATGGATAGATTTGTTAGAAAGAAAGAAAGATTAGGTAGAAAGAAAGAAAGAAAGAAGGATAGATTAGTTAGAAAGTAAGTAATAAAGAAAGAAAGAAAGAAAGATAGATAGATTAGGTAGAAGGGAAGAAAGAAAGATGGATATATTAGTTAGGTAGAAAGAAAGAAAGAACGATAGATTAGTTAGAAAGAAAGATGGATAGATTAGTTAGAAAGAAAGAAAGAAAGATTAGGTAGAAAGAAAGAAAGAAAGAAAGAAAGAAAGAAGGATAGATTAGTTAGAAAGTAAGTAAGTAATAATGAAAGAAAGAAAAATAAATAGATTAGGTAGAAAGAAAGAAAGATAGATTAGGTAGAAGGGAAGAAAGAAAGATGGATAGATTAGTTAGGTAGAAAGAAAGAAAGATTAGTTAGAAACAAATAATGAAAGAAGGATAGATTAGTTAGAAAGAAAGAAAGAAAGAGATTAGTTAGAAAGATAGATTAGATAGAAAGAAAGATTAGTTAGAAAGAAGGATAGATAGATAGATAGATAGATAGATAGATAGATAGATAGATAGCAACAAACACATGATTCGAAGAACGACACATGCACTGAACTTCAACACTTCACTGATGATTTACATATTGTTAATCAATAAAACTGCATTCATATTAAACTGACAGGAACATTGAGCAGAAATCAAATCCTTCGTATGTACCAAACACATTAGTATTAGTCTATCTCTCTCTCTTGTCATCTGATCTCTATGCTTCATTGTAGATTTACTTTATTACATTATATTTGGGTTATTATATTTCACAGCGCTGTCATGAGAGAATGATGCTCCCGTGGGGCCGCAATCATTCAATTCTCAGTTATTCTCATTAATTTCATCATGATTGTGAGCCATGTTCATTGTCATTATCATGTGTCATCATCTTTCAGCGTAACACCCACCAGACGCGTCTGCCACGGGCACAGATAACACACACACACACACACAGAATGTGAGAAGACAAATAAAATGATGATCTGATAGACTGAGAGAAGATGAGAGATGTACCGACCCAATAATCGGGTGTTTAAAGCCCAGTTTGACACAGGTTTCCTGGATCTCCTTCTCCAGCCAGGCCTGAGGTCGGACCAGGTACTTGACGAACTGAGACACCCACCAGACGGACGGGTCACCGTGCAGACGCTGCAGTCGAGGAGCAAGGTCTTCTGGGATAGCGAGCGGAAGGTACGGGGGTCTGGGGTGAAGGCTGTCGACAATGGGCAGCTCCACCACCTGAACGTCCCGGTCATGAGCCTCACCTGCACAGAAACACATTACATCAGCATTTTAAAGTTTAAAGTCGGCATGAAACGGAAGTTGCGGTGCTCTTTTCTTCCCAGTACACTCTCAGAAAAAAGGTACAAAAGCTGTCACCGTTTTAGGTGCTAATATGTACATTTTAGGTGTTAATATGTACACTTTAGGTGTTAATATGTCAATTTTAGGTGATAATATGTGCATTTTAGGTGCTAATATGTGCATTTAAGGTGCTAAGAAGTACATTTTAGGTGTTAATATGTCAATTTTAGGTCCTAATATGTACATTTTAGGTGTTAATATGTCAATTTTAGGTCCTAATATGTACAGTTTAGGTGTTAACATGTCCATTTTAGGTGCTAATATGTCAATTTTAGGTCCTAATATGTACATTTTAGGTGTTAACATGTCCATTTTAGGTCCTAATATGTATATTTAGGTGCTAATATGTACTAATATGTACATTGTAGGTGTTAATATGTACATTTTAGGTGTTAATATGTGCATTTTAGGTGTTAATATGTGCATTTTAGGTGCTAAAATGTACATTGTTAGTGATTATATGTACATTTCAGGAGCTAATATGTCATTTTAGGTCCTAATATGTATATTTTAGGTGGAATACTTGATTCTGATTGGTCAATCGTGCTTCCATATTCCTAGAAAACAACCTCTGAAAACTGGGTCACTAGTTGTGCTTTTGGTGAGCTAATAAAATATAAAATATAATACAAAAAAACTCAGTCAAATCATTATTTTGTGTACAGTTATTTAATTATGCCACCCAGTATCGTGGACTCGCTCTCTCTCATTTCACACAAACGCAGCGGCTGCCATTTTGTGTCTATTGTTTTGTACACTGTTGGATTATACAACAGGCATGATTTTAAAACGGTTTAATCTGAAATCAATATCTCTAATCCCCATAATTATTTATGTGGCGAAATTCTGTGTGCTAAGTGATATGAATGACTGTATAAATGTCCGTCTAGTTTGAACTTGACTCAGATCAATATTTTGTGTCTAATTATTTACTTACGTGGCAAATAGCCGTGTAATAAGCGTGATTATGTATACCCAGCGAAGAATAACCCCCCGACATCATCCCTTACATAAACTTTAAGTTACATAAATGATGGTATGTTCCTCAAATAAATTTAACATCTGACCTGACAGCACACAAATCATATAGACCACTTTTATGCGACCCTCGTGGTCATTTTTTGAAACTCAACAGAGTCTTTCCGCATCTAGTTTCATTTGACGGAAAATAGCAGAAATGTAATAAATTTTGAAACGACATGGTCACTTTGCTATCTGGGTGAAACAATAGATGCTGGGAGAAACGGTTCATTTTTAATTGGATGGAGCCTTTTTTTTTATATCAAACCTTTGTTGAATAAAACACTGAGCTAATCAAAAATGCATTCCGTGATTGCAGAAACATGCAACGCTGCCAAAATGGCCAAAACAAAGCATTTATCTGCCTACTGCATTGCCAATGATGCTTTCAAGGTAGAAGCTCAATAGAATTTGAAAGAGAGCCGCGGCATTAGCATCAAGTAGCTCAACCTGGCACCGCTCACTCAACCCATCTATCATGATTTCAAGATGCAAATGTTTGATACAGACAACAAACCATCTTTTAAAGCACAACCAACTCACAATGCATCTAGCAGAGGTAACAACAAAGAAAACGTCCAATGTGCATGAGAAATCTCCTGTTTTTTTTAGCAGTCACACCTGAAGACCATCGCTCACTCCTATCTGCATGCACCTGTGTGCTCCTAACAGGAGAAATACAGCCCAAAACATGCTTTTGTGCTCAATTCTTCAGCCATGTGAGTTCATTAGCCAGTAACTGTAGGCTGCAAGCCGTTTTAGCTTTTATTCATTTCCAGGATATGAATTCTTGATAACAATTTAATTGCTGATATCTGTAGTGAAATGTCACCATAGGCTGCCATTCAAAATCAACTGTTTATATCAAGAATTGATTGTTTACTAGTAGAAATATAATTTTTGATATCAATAATTACATTGTTACTAGTAAAGATATGAATTCCTGATATCAATAATTAAATTGTCACTAGTTGAAATGTCTATTATTGATATCAAAAATTCAATTGTTACTAGTAAAAATTATAATTATTGATATCTGAAAATGTATTTCTGATATCAATATTATTTCAGATATCTAAAATGGCTTTCTAACTAGTAACAATCACATTCATGATATCAGAAATGCAAACTGTCACTAGTAAAAATTGAATAATTGATATCAAAAATGAACATTGTTACTTGTAGCAATTCAATTGTGGATGTCAAGAATAGACATTTCAACTAGTAACAATTGAATTCTTGATATCAAAAATAAAGGTTTTTACACTGTAAAAAAATATTTTCAAGATTTGTTATCACAACATATTTTCTTTTGTCAAATCAACTTTATAATAATTTATTTAGTTGAGATAACTTATTATTTTGAGTTTCTGATGATTAAATTAATCTCCTTCATTGTATTAACTCACTTTTTCCAGTTCAATCAACTTAAAATTTTAAGGCAACCCAGGTTACTTACTTTTTTAAGTTAAACCAACAATATTTTTTACAGTGTAGTAATCACAAAATTTTTTCATGTGTCAAATCAACTTAAATAATTTATTTAGTTCAGATAACATATAATTTTGAGTTTCTGATGATTAAATCATTCTCCTTCATTGTATTAACTCACTTTTTCCAGTTCAATCAACTTAAAATTTTAAGGCAACCAGGTTACTTACTTTAAGTTAAACCATCAATATTTTCAGTGTACTTGTAATAATTGTATTTCTGATATGTAAAATTGGTATTTCAACTAGTAAGAAATCGATTCTTGATATCAACAATTGGTTTTGAATGGTGACATTTCACTAGTGAAAATACAACTGTTGATATCAAGAATTAAATTTTTGATATCAAAAAATGTAATTGTTGATATCAAGAATTCATATCCTGAAAATGAATAAAAGCTAAAACGGCTTGCCATTTACCTCTAGCATAACCTAAGCTTGAGTTTTCATCAATAAACGCTCGACCTGTCACAGGTTTTCATAAATGTTTGATGCAGATGTCGACTGTGGCGTTTAACTGCATTAAAGCGTTGCATGGTTTATGTGGTTGCCGTGCAGATGCAAAGTCACCCCTGAGAAATAAAGACTGATTAGATTTAATGGTGCAGTTTGTGTTAGACGGGGCAAAGGAAGGACAGGAGCGCGAGAGGACGGCGGAGGGAGGAAACCAGAGAGACTTTGATCTGAAGAAATATTCCCAAAGTGTTCTGGAGGCCAGTTTCTACAAAAGTCGCCAAGGTGACCCGTTTCAGTGCTACACACACACACACACACACACACACTCCCTCGTGCTGGAATGACTGGCGCTGGTCTCGGGGCAGAAGTCTGGACACGTCAGATTAAGCAGGTCACTTACCCGGAGTCCTTTCACAAACACCCTCCAGAGAAACAGAGACACAGGCCAGAAGAAAGAGCCAGAGAGGCAGGAGCTGTGGATGTTTATTCAGTGGATAAATACAGCTCATAAAATTAAAAATCATTAACTCACCCTAGCCTGGCTGGAACATGCTGCTCTTTTCTATTCAGTGAAAATGAAGGGATAGATGCCGTCAAGCTCCGAAAATACATACAAATATTACTAATACGTATTATAAAGAGAACTAGAATAGGTTTTCATGCTTGAATGTTTCAAAAACACACTATTTTCCTCAATATTCTCCATTGTTGCGGCTCCTCTCTTCCCAGTCTGTCAGTAACGCTCTGTTTAGTTCCTGTCTCTATGAAGCTCCTCCTTCTGAAAAGCACACTGCGCTCTGATTGGTCGGCTGGATCAGTGTGTTGAGATTGGTCGCGTTTGGGAAATGTCCCGCTTTCCCCATAACCGCCAGTTTAACACACTACTAACTAACTCAACCAGGCCACGCCCCTTTATTGTGCGGATGAATTATTTAAATGAGGAATATTGAAAATGAGACATTTGTTTATTTCATACACTCTAAAAAATGCTCTAAAGTTGGGTCAAATATGGACAAACCCAACTACTGGGTTAAAGATTTAAATATAAGACTTAACCCAACGGCTGGGTTAGTCCGTTAAGTCTTATATAAATGTACCACATCTATCACACTTAATTAGCGTGTATAGTACGGAAACTTTCTGTTTACCAATTAACAGTTTTGCACTGCAGTGTTTTTACCGTTTTACCGTTAAAATCACGATTATTTTTTACAGTAATAAAAATGATTGTGATTTTAACGGTAAAAGACTGTAAAACTGTTAATTGGTTAACAGAACCTTTCTTTATACGGTAAATAACTGTGATAGATCTAATGGTAAATTTCATGTAATTTTACTGTAAAATACCGTTAAATTTACAGTTTTTAAAGTAAAAACGAACAACTCATTGTATAATTTACAGTGAAAACCCGTAAATTGACATTCCCACAATTCCCTGCGTGACGCTTTCGCATTTGATGTATATTTTTGTTGAAATAGCTTGTTTCATAGTTTGCTTTCTAATCTGTTATGTGCATTAGGGTTTTATGTGACATTTAATGTTTATTGCTTTTTTAAAATTTCACGATTTGTTCTTTTTCACTTTCAAAAACTGTAGATTTAACGGTACTTTACTGTAAAATTATATCACAGTTATTTACCGTATAAAGTACGGAAACTTTCTGTTAACCAATTGACAGTTTTGCACTGTAGCATTTTTACAGTCTTTTACTGTTAAAATCACGGATATTTTTTACATTGTACCGTATTTTATACAGTAAAGTTCTGGCAACAACAGCTGCCGGTATTTTACCGTAAATTGAACTTTTTTTTTTACAGTGTATGTTCCGCACATAAATATGACAAATGACCTAAGAAATGACCTACTGTGTGTGCGTTCACTTTCAATTGACAGAAACTCTGTTTTACTGAACTAAAAAGACACGAGGGTGAGTAAATGATGACGCCATGTTCATTTCTGTGTGAACTTTTCTTGCTATACTGTCACATTATTAGAGGAATGAAGGCGTTCTGATTAGCCTTGAACTGAGTTTAGAAACCGCCAATGAACCGAAGCAGAACACGTTGGGGAGAAACAGCGGCTTTGTTTTAATAGTTTGTCAAAAAACTAGTTAAAGCGGGTCTGCTAATTATGACCGTTAGCTGAACACGGCTTTGACGTTCCCAACCGCAAAAACCAACTGACAACTAGCTCATTAAAACTCTCCCTAACAATTACACAACAACAACAGCGGCGGCCCGCCGGCTGTTTTACGGCCGTTCCACGAGCAAGTGCACACGTGATCCCGAGTGTGCTTGAAATTTTAATTAGGTAAAGCATGAAATATTTAAGAAAAAAACTCCCAAGCCATTCCCAGGCTCGTGTAAAAGCACTCGCAGCTCTTTTACTGCCTTTTTTTCACGCGGCTGGAATGGGTTTTGACAAGAATCCTCAGATAATCTATTCCCTCAACAGATCCTCAGCTGTAATAATTAGGACACAAAGAAGAGAGGAAATTTTCACATGTCCTCATTACACTTAAATATATCGGTCTTGTACTAGAGCGTCACACTTTGTCTGTTTAGCTTTAGGAGCATTAGAGAAGTGGACTCTAGTTCACACACAAATACAGCTGCACAAATTCTTGTTAAATATGACATGATGGGCTCAGCACTTTTATATATAGCACATTTGGCATTACAAGGAATACAATTACAATCTGATCTTAAAGGGATACTCCACTTTTTTCCTCCACTTAAGTCCCTCAGAGTTAAATAGTTGAGTTTTACCGTTTTCGAATCCATTCAGCCGATTTTCTGATATTTCGAAGAATATCAGTAACCAGACAGTTTCTGGTCTCATTGACTTCCATTATGGAAAAAAATATACTATGGAAGTCAATGAGACCAGAAACTGTCTGGTTACTGATATTCTTCGAAATATCAGAAAATCGGCTGAATGGATTCGAAAACGGTAAAACTCGACTGTTTAACTCTGGGGGAGTTGTAAAATAAGCCTATTTCCCAAAAAAGTGGAGTATCCCTTTAAGTTAATTTAAAATGGATTGAGAAATGTTCATTTAAAAGTCTATTAAACTGAATACCAAGGAAAGAGAAAACAATTAAATCAATGCAGCACTGTTTTTAATTGGAGAATGCAGAAAAAGAGATGTGTTTTAATTAGAGACGCTCTGCCTCTTGTGTCTTTAAATTGTTAGTTGTCGATGTCGACTCGTCAGTGTGACGCAGCCACAATGCACTGAAGGACCGGTCCGGATCCGGAAAGGGAAATGATTAATTCATCGAGTCTCGAGTCTTTGGGTTCGGCCGGGGGCAGTCTACAGGACGAACGAAAGACTCTGACCCGTCCCGAACCCGAAGACTCGAAAGAGATGAACTAATCATTTCTGTTTCCAGGCTAGATGTCTCGTCCGCGCTGCTGTCCACACTGGCGGCCATCTTGTCACAGGCAGCTCGCTCACTTGTGACATTGTGTTTAAAGGGATACTCCACTTTTTTTTTGGAAATAGGCTCATTTTACAACTCCCCCAGAGTTAAACAGTTGAGTTTTACCGTTTTCGAATCCATTCAGCCGATTTTCTGATATTTAAAAGAATATCAGTGACCAGACGGTTTCTGGTCCCATTGATTTTCATAGTAAAACTCAACTGTTTAACTCTGAGGGAGTTGTAAAATGAGCCTATTTCCAAAAAAGTGGAGTATCCCTTTAATGGTGTGTGTAGTTGCTCAATTTTCGGTTTGGTTTGTTATAAACGTCAGAGATGTAGTTATGACACTGAACACTTATGAATAATAAGTGTCTCAATAAATAAATCATCCATAATTATAGCCACGTTAAACCTGTCACCGGTGGGACGCTTGCCATTATATTTTTAAAACAATAATATCTTAGAAAAGACCTTAAGTTATTTTGACAAACTATATATCATTTGAAAGCTTACAATCTCTAGTTTCCATATTTGGTGACTGATTTTCAAAATAATTTACACAGGAGCCGTAATTTATCAATTTGCAACAAGAATATTTTCATACTCATAAAGCGTGTTCAGACCTTTATTTTGAAATAGCAATGAACATGAAAAATCATGAAAAAAAGTTAGAAACCTCAGTTTGATTTCATGCCAAGAGTTCAAAAGATAGCATCCATTCAATTATTTTAGAAAGAAAAAGGTCTGAAATTTTTTTAAATATTACAAAAAAAAAAAAAAAAAATACACCATTTGTGTTATGGCAATAAGCTATAACGCGCATGCGTGTTCTTTGTATGTGATTCCTAGAGGTTGAATTCATATCAAAATCTGCCAAACTTCCCATACTACTTCTGAATAGGATTTCTACTTCATAAATTGTGTAAAATTTGTGAAAATTATGGTTCAGATCACTCAAAACACATATGGAAATGGAGGCGCCCTTATATGGGCTGTAATGGAGTCTGGTTGTGCCCTAGTGGAAGCGATCGGTACTGCGCCCAAACAAAATCTCACTGAAAGCTCATTTTTTTGAGATATCAACCTAAAATTTAAAACACAACTTGTTCAGATTTTTGGCTTTGATTTTTCTGCAGTTTTAGAGTAGCCCAGGTTTTGAAAATATATATTTTATATAAAATATGAAAAATTATTTTTTTTACATTGTACATTTCTATAAACTCAAACTTCTATAACTTTCACTTTCTTAATTTATTTCACTTCGAGAAAAATCTGCCAAATGTCTTCTTTAAAACGGGACCAATCTTCCGTCTATATTCCAAAGCATTCTTGAATTACAACCATTTAAGTTTGAAATGAGCATTTCCATGTCTTTTCAAAAAAGGGTTAATAGTGTTCCTAAGAAACCGAACCGTTTGTAAATCCGTCAAGATTTCAACGAGATAAGAGTGTTCGTGCTGATCACTCATCTTTCATCAGGAACCACTGAGCCCGCCAGAAAGCTTGCCTGTGACAAGATGGCCGCCAGTGATGACGATAGGGGCTCCGCCGTAAGACATCTAGCCTTTATTATTATGGATATCTATGTTCATGTGCATATTAAAGTTATTAAAATCGTTCAAGTCACAATAGGGAAGAAAAAATTATCTCAACTTCGGTTTCATGCTGACTTTAATAAAGAGATATGCTGATTTACAGCTCTCACCTGACCAGTGTCCCGTCGTGGCTCCGGATCGGTCCGTACAGGTGTTGCTGACGGGAAGGAAGGCCGCCTCCCATCCTTTAGGAGCGTAGCGCCAGTTGTGCGACTCGAGGATGAGAACTCTCTGCGTGCCGTAAGCGATCATGAAGCAGTAAACCACGTGATGGAGCTGACAGCCGTATCCGCAGCCCTTATTGATGTTACACACCAGCTTACGAGCTTTACTGCAATCCTGCGGGTTCTGATCCGGACAGACGACACACATGACAGATGCAACTCAAATATGACTGCATTTTAGATCAAATGACTTTGTAAACTTCACTTTTAAAAACACTTTTGCTGATAATTTACTCACCCCCATGTCATCCAAGATGTCCACGTCTTTCTTTCTTCAGTCGAAAAGAAATTAAGGTTTTTGATGAAAACATTCTCCATATAATGGACTTCAATGGGGTCCAAACGGTTCAAGGTGCAAAAGACAGTTTCAGTGCAGCTTCAAAGGGCTTTAAACGACACCAGACGATGAATAAGGGTCTTATCAAGCGAAACGATCGCTCATTTAAAAAATAAATATAAAAGTTTAAGTTTTATAAGCTCAAATGGTCGCCTCGCTCTGTTCTGAGATGCGCGTTCGTGACTCTCCTGTTCCATCAAAATGAACGAATCTTTTTTCGAGTCATTTGGTTGATTCAACAACCGAAATGAATGAAATGACTTGTAAAAAGATTTGTTTTAAGTGTCGTTTGCAGCCCTTTTGGACCTTGAACCGTTTGGACCCCATTGAAGTCCATTATATGGAGAAAATCTTAGAAAGTTTTCAATGTTTTTCGACTGAAAAAAAAAAAAAAAAGACATGGACATCTTGGATGACAAGGGGGTGAGTAAATTATCAGCAATTTTTTTTTTAAAAAGTGAACTACTCTTTTAAAACGTTCCAAAATAATTTTTTTTTCAATAGCACGGTCACATTTATTACATACATAAATTACAGATTTCTTTCTATTAGATAGATTTCAAATTAAATCTTTTTAACTGTGTTCACTGAAGAATCCTGTAAAACGTGCATCACTGTTTCCAGAAAAAATATGAAGCACACAACAGTTTTCACCATTGATAATAATCATAAATGAGCATCAAATCATCATATTAGATTGATTTCTGTAGGATCATGTGACACTGAAGACTGGAGTAATGATGCTGAAGGTAAATTAAAATATTAACTAAAATAAACTAAAATAGAAAATAATAGTAATAATATTTAACAATATTATGCGAGAGTCGAAGAAACTTCTTTGAAAAACAAGAGAAAAAAGAAAAATCGTACAGACCCCAAACTTTTGAACGGCATAGTGTAAATAATAAACAAAAAGCAAAATAAAATCCACGAATAAATAAGAAAATAAAAGGACAACGCTACTGAAGCTTCTTGCCCTTCTTGAAGGAGATTCCATATTAATTATAATTGTACAGCGCTAACAAAAACTCTCTTTCTTTATTTATTTATTTAGATGGGACAATAAATACGCCGGATTTAGCACAATGCTAATTTCCATCCGTTGTCCCCTAACACAGACAAATACAATCCAAAAACAGACACACAATATACATAAACAAAACACATGTGAAATTAAAAAAAAATATATAAATAAAGAATATTAATAATCATAAAAGTTCCTATAGGCCTATCTTATAGTACCCATTACAAAAACGCCTATAAGTAGACATTCCAAGATGCTTATTATAAATTTTTAAAATAAATCTATGCATCAAATTCAACCTTTATACTAAATGATTACATTGAGCTAAGGTATTGGGCAGGAATTATAGTTATCCTAAAACACACACACATGTGTAAAAGATGAACAGATTCTGTGTGTCCGGCAAGGGAATCTCTGCGCTCACAGCTTATTTCCCCTCAGAAATGCTTTTTCAGTTTTATTGTGCCATTAGAGGAAATGAGTTACGGTAATCAAATTGTCTGGCGGCCCTGGAAATTTTTTTTTTGTGCGAAGGCAATATAGATTTCACTTCTAATTCAAATCCGATCCAGTTGGCACAGAGTTTGCCATGGCAGCAGATGAAGCACTCTCATTTTAAAGTGCTGCCCTAGCAGAACACACTTCCAGACATGTGATGCAGAGATGATATGGAAATCAGTGATCAGAGACGATCTGGTGTAAAGCGTATGGCAGTGAATGATAACCAGATCTTTCCTGCAGAGAGAAACAGACACTGTGCTTGTGCTGGTATAGACCATCTAGTAAAGCACACATATTGTGAAAAATGATTAGATGTCAGTATTGAATGAAATAATTTACTTAGATTTGCCCTCAACACAGACTACAACTGCTGTTAGCGCTCGATACACACATGCATAAACTGTTGAACACAAAATAAAATAAAAAGCAAACAAAACACACCTCTCCTCAACAAACAACTCACACTAAAAAATGCTGGGTTGTTTTAATATGGACAAACCCAGCCATTGGGTTAATTTTTTTAAACTAATTTTTAACCCAACGTTTGAGTTTGTCCATATTTGACCCAAAAATTGGCTCATCAGATCTGGAGCACCAAAATATTATGCAGCAAAAACCTTTTTTTACAACATTATTAATAACTGAGTGAGCACCAATGAAAATGTTAACAACTGAGAAGCAAATGATTTCTGAAAGATCATCGACGCAAAAAAAAAAAAATATATATATGTTCATCAAAAGTATTTTTATCTTGTTTTCCAGCACAGATATCTAAACATTGTTAAATCAAGATTTGTTTACTTGAGATGCGATATTAAGACTTCGTTCTCTGAAAAAAACATCAAAATGAAGTGAGTTTTTGCTTAAAACCAGAAAAAATATCTGCCATTGGGATTATAAAAATAACGAATTAAGATAATTTGACTTGTTTTAAGCTGAAACTCACTTCATTTTGATAAATAGTCCACAGCTCTGTAACTTCTAACATGACCGGGACTAAGTTTGTGTAGTTTCAGTCGCAAATTAGGCGCTGCGTCATATCATTACACCTGCTGCGTAAAACGTTTCTTGATTATTACGCAGGAATGAGAGTATAGTTCCTAGCCATTTCAGCCTAGAAAATCACAACTGTACATTTTCCTTCGGTCTTAGTGCACAATGTAACTACAGAAGAGTCAAGTTATAAATATGAAAAATATCGAAAGTTTTTGATCATTTTTTTTTTTTTTGAGAAATGCTAATGGTCTTGTCCACTTCTATGATTTATGCTAAGCTATGCTAAAAGTGGTACCGCCAGAACCGGGGATCGGCTGAATGGATTCAAAAACGGTAAAACTCGTAAAATGAGTTTTGTAAAATGAGCCGGAAAAATGTCGAAACTCTTTGGTCATTTTTTTTTTTTTTTGAGAAATGCTAATGGTCTTGTCCACTTCTATGATGTATGCTAAGCTATGCTAAAAGTGGTACCGCCAGAACCGGAGATCGGCTGAATGGATTCAAAAACGGTAAAACTCGTAAAATGAGTTTTGTAAAATGAGCCGGAAAAATATCGAAACTCTTTGGTCATTTTTTTTTTTTTCTTTGAGAAATGCTAATGGTCTTGTCCACTTCTATGATGTATGCTAAGCTATGCTAAAAGTGGTACCGCCAGAACCGGAGATCGGCTGAATGGATTCAAAAACGGTAAAACTCGTAAAATGAGTTTTGTAAAATGAGCCGAAAAAATATCGAAACTCTTTGGTCATTTTTTTTTTTTTTTGAGAAATGCTAATGGTCTTGTCCACTTCTATGATGTATGCTAAGCTATGCTAAAAGTGGTACCGCCAGAACCGGGGATCGGCTGAATGGATTCAAAAACGGTAAAACTCGTAAAATGAGTTTTGTAAAATGAGCCGAAAAAATATCGAAACTCTTTGGTCATTTTTTTTTTTTTTTGAGAAATGCTAATGTTCTTGTCCACTTCTATGATGTATGCTAAGCTATGCTAAAAGTGGTACCGCCAGAACTGGAGATCGGCTGAATGGATTAAAAAACGGTAAAACTCGTAAAATGAGTTTTGTAAAATGAGCCGGAAAAATATCGAAACTCTTTGGTCATTTTTTTTTTTTTTTTGAGAAATGCTAATGGTCTTGTCCACTTCTATGATGTATGCTAAGCTATGCTAAAAGTGGTACCGCCAGAACCGGAGATCGGCTGAATGGATTCAAAAACGGTAAAACTTGTAAAATGAGTTTTGTAAAATGAGCCGAAAAAATATCGAAACTCTTTGGTCATTTTTTTTTTTTTTTGAGAAATGCTAATGGTCCTGTCCACTTCTATGATGTATGCTAAGCTATGCTAAAAGTGGTACCGCCAGAACCAGAGATCGGCTGAATGGATTCAAAAACAGTAAAATGAGTTTTGTAAAATGAGCCGGAAAAATATCGAAACTCTTTGGTCATTTTTTTTTTTTTGAGAAATGCTAATGATCCTGTCCACTTCTATGATGTATGCTAAGCTATGCTAAAAGTGGTACCGCCAGAACCGGAGATCGGCTGAATGGATTCAAAAACGGTAAAACTCTTTTGTAAAATGAGCCTATTTCCAAAAAAGTGGAGTATCCCTTTAAAGTGACAGCAGCCTAATATACCTGCTGCCAAATTATAAGATCTATATGTCAGCTTTTCCCCATGGTATCAATGTCAAAATAGTGTCCAGTGAAAATGCTGAGTGGCTTTAGAAGGATGCGTGTTCTGTACCTGCAGGTATGAGATCCTGTTCTGCACCAGACTGGACAGATCTCTGGCCTCCTTCTCTCTCCACTCCCCGGCTCCGTCCGCCTGACTGAGGAGGTGCAGGTCTGTCATGATCGTTCTGACACACAGGAGAGAGTGTTAAACCTTCTCTATCATCATCTGACAACCATTCATTACCAGTGCTGGTCATATGTAACCTGGATTACGCAATCAGACTCCAAAAATGACACATTTATACATAATACATTTGTAAAGCTACTTTTTTTATTGATTACATGGTTAAATATTATTGACAAAATGGTGGTGAATTATTTCTAATTCAGTTTTAAGTGCATTTGTCAAGCAGTGACAATGTGTACATTCAAACGCTTAGTTTGAGGCTAGTAAAGTGCAATTTAAAGATTTACGCAGTAGATATTTAAAGTAAGGTATATATACACAATATATGCAAAACAAATATATGTTTGCAATTTAGTGATTCTCCCAAATCTAATCATGTATTACTATGTCTTTTAACACATTAAAATGCACAAATTCATGCCATTTTGTATTTAGGCAATTCCCAAAGGTTTATGGAAAAAGGATTTTCTTTCTCTCTTATTGTTATGCTACACAATTATTCAAATCAATGCAATCTTTTAATCTCAAAGTAATCAAAAAGTATGTGTAATAGATTGTTTCACTGCAGTGATGTTCTACCTCAGTATGTTTGTCTTGCTTTCCAGTAAAAATCAAGATACATTTACTTGACAAGCGAAATTACTTAAATATTAAGTATTAAGTCAAAATTATGCAAGTTTAAGTTTAAAACAAGGCAAGTATCAATATGCATTATAAAGGTATTTTTAATGCATTGATTATGCCTTTTAATGCATTGTATGATACTTTTTTATCATTTATCATTATAATAATTTAATGTAACACCTTCAGAATGTATAATGCATGACACAAGCAATTTCAGATGTAAAAAGGAAGCTGTAAATATTTTAATGCATTTTAATTTTATTTACACTTGTTTATAAAAATGGTATAATGCACTAAACATGAAGGCTTTAAGTTACCAAAATATCAGAAAAACCAACTCTACTCACAGGGAAAACAGGATTATTTTTCTTGTTTTAAGCAAAAGCTCACTTCATTTTTGATACAGTTTTTTGCTTCTCAAGTAATTGAATCTTGATTTGAGAATGCTTAGATATTTGTACTAGAAAACAAGACAGAAATAATTATTTTTTTTTTTTTTGCAGTGTACAAACATGTCATTGTCTCCAGAAATGGACTATAATTTGTAAGTACTACATCTACCCAGCACTGTTGATTACTTATAGTTCACATATTGACCAAATCAGATCTCAAATCTCCTTAAACCGTCCTTCACGGTTGCATCAGGGTTTGAGGCGTCATTCTGAAGAGAACTATGAAATCAAAATAATCCAGATCTGATTATTACTCTAACAGCCTGTACACAATAAAATCACTGCCAGACCATCCTTTAGTTTAACCTTCGTCTTGATGTATTTTGCAGTATTTTAATGTGAACCGAGGCAAAGAACAGCGTGAACATTCAGCACAACATCTCCCTTTTTTCAGTAGCACCTCATTACAGTACACGAGATCCAGGGGGCGGAGTCAGATCCAGATCTGAGGGGTGGAGTTGGGTAGGTTTAGGGGTGGGTTTAGGGATCAGGGGGTGGAGTTGGGTAGGATTAGGGGTGGGGTTAGGGATCAGGGGGTGGAGCTGGATAGGTTTAGGGGTGGGGTTAGGGATCAGGGGGTGGAGCTGGGTAGGTTTAGGGGTGGGGTTAGGGATCAGGGGGTGGAGCTGGGTAGGTTTAGGGCTGGGGTTAGGGATCAGGGGGTGGAGCTGGGTAGGTTTAGGGGTGGGTTTAGGGATCAGGGGGTGGAGCTGGGTAGGATTAGGGGTGGGTTTAGGGATCAGGGGGTGGAGTTGGGCAGAATTCGGGGTGGGGTTAGGGATCAGGGGGTGGAGCTGGGTAGGTTTAGGGGTGGGGTTAGGGATCAGGGGGTGGAGTTGGGCAGAATTCGGGGTGGGGTTAGGGATCAGGGGGTGGAGCTGGGTAGGTTTAGGGGTGGGGTTAGGGATCAGGGGGTGGAGCTGGGTAGGATTAGGGGTGGGGTTGGGATCAGGGGGTGGAGCTGGGTAGGTTTAGGGGTGGGGTTAGGAATCAGGGGGTGGAGCTGGGTAGGTTTAGGGATCAGGGAGTGGAGCTGGGTAGGATTAGGGGTGGGGTTGGGATCAGGGGGTGGAGCTGGGTAGGTTTAGGGGTGGGTTTAGGGATCAGGGGGTGGAGTTGGGTAGGATTAGGGGTGGGGTTGGGATCAGGGGGTGGAGCTGGGTAGGTTTAGGGGTGGGTTTAGGGATCAGGGGGTGGAGTTGGGCAGAATTCGGGGTGGGGTTAGGGATCAGGGGGTGAAGCTGGGTAGGTTTAGGGCTGGGGTTAGGGATCAGGGGGTGGAGCTGGGTAGGATTAGGGGTGGGGTTGGGATCAGGGGATGGAGTTGGGCAGAATTCGGGGTGGGGTTAGGGATCAGGGGGTGGAGCTGGGTAGGTTTAAGGGTGGGGTTAGGGATCAGGGGGTGGAGCTGGGTAGGATTAGGGGTGGGGTTGGGATCAGGGGGTGGAGCTGGGTAGGTTTAGGGGTGGGTTTAGGGATCAGGGGGTGGAGTTGGGCAGAATTCGGGGTGGGGTTAGGGATCAGGGGGTGGAGCTGGGTAGGTTTAGGGCTGGGGTTAGGGATCAGGGGGTGGAGCTGGGTAGGTTTAGGGGTGGGGTTAGGGATCAGGGGGTGGAGCTGGGTAGGATTAGGGGTGGGGTTGGGATCAGGGGGTGGAGCTGGGTAGGTTTAGGTATCAGGGGGTGGAGCTGGGTAGGATTAGGTATGTAAGGTGGGAAGAATTGGACCTGGATCCGACTCCTCCCCGTGGATTTCATGTTCTGCAGTGAGAACCATCTCTTTTTTTTGTTCGACAGAAGAAATAAAGTAATGAGTGAATGATGATCATTTTAATTTTTGGATGATCAACTTTGTGGGAGTTTAGACACTAGTAACACATCAACCAGTCATTTGCTAATTCAAACAGATGGGCATACGCTGAGTTTATGAGGAGTTTAATTATGACTTCATCAATGAGAGACTCCTCAGGGAGCCGTTCGCTCCAACACGGCACGGCATTTAATGTGAATCGAGCACTTCTCTTTGTGAAAACAGAGAAACAGGTGTGAATGTGCTGATTGACCGTCTGAGAGACGGCGAGATAATGAGATATTGACAGCGTCTCTCTCTGTAATTAGTCTAGTGGGTGATAACTCGAAATTAAGTGCTGCTATATTTCTATCGCACCACTATTAGTGTCTGGAGCCGTTTCATAACGGTGAAACTAGAGACGCACATCAATTCTTCATCATCCATCTCATCAAAAAACAATTCTGAATGTTATGAAACCCGTCGACGACACGCTCGACTCATATTTCAGAAGAAAACATGAAGTAAATGAAAATAATGTTTTGCTGAAAACCAATTTTAGGTTTAAGTTGTTTTGGGTTTTTTTTTAGCATTTTGACAATTAATCATATAAATAGCATAGTTTTTGCTGAAGTCTGGAGTAAGAAAAAGGTTTAAAAAGAAAAATAAATTAATACTTTTATTCAGTGAGGATGCATTCAATTGATCAAAAGTGACATTAAAGACATTCATGAGGATACAAAAGATTTCTATTTCATATAAATGCTGTTCTTTTGAACTTTACATTCTATAAAAAAGCTCTGATTAAGTAGAAAAGACTGTTTTTAACATTGATAATAATAATAAATTAACAATCATAATTAATAAGTGAGCACTATGACAATAATTAAGCAGAAGGATCATGTGACAGGGAAGACTGGCGTAATGATGATGAAAATTGCCATTATAGAGTAATTACATTTTAACATATATTAAAATTTAAATCACTTTCAAAGTGTTTATTGTAATAAAATCTCACAATATTACAGTTTTTTACAGTATTTTTGTTTGGTGAGCAGAAGATACTTCTTTCAAAAACGTTTATAAATATTACTCTAAACTCAACTTTTTTATAATTATTATTCTTCATAATGCTGATTCGTGCAAGCCGGTCATGTTTGAGCCTAATTCTAATTAAATACAATACGGAAAACACATCCTTAATAAATACATACCACATTTTTTCTTTTTGTGTGTGTGTGTGTGTGTGTGCATTACATTAAAAATAATTCAGAGACTAAATGTGCTTTTGTCACAATGCAAAAAACAAAACAAACTTTTATTATATTCTTAATGCAAATGTAATGTAGTTTTGATCACGGGGTCAAACACGGTTTGAGAGATTCAATTTCTGAGAGTCACAAATGAGATAAGATCACAAATCTTAATTGTTTCTTCAAGAAATATTAAGGGTAAATGAGAGCTAATTGTAGATTTTAGATGTGAAATGCATGTATTTTTTTATTTCTCGTAAAGAATTAAAGCAATGAAGCCCCTTTTTGGGTGGAAGCAAAAACATTTTTAACGTGTGTATCTTTAAATGCAAATGAGCTGTTGCTCCCCGCCCCCTTTCCAGAAGAGGGCGGAGCCTTTACAGCTCATGCCTCAGATACTCCGGCAACAACAAACAAGATAAAAAAAAATCAGTTTTATTTGCTTGTTTTTGATTATCATCAGTATCATGGTCTTCGTCATCATTAAAATTTATTATTTGCATACATTTAATAGCAATATCAATTTAAAATGTTGATATGTGGTTTTCGGAGCAAAGCATTCCTGAATGGGAGACCCTGTATTAGATATATGGGGATAATAATGGATGTGGAGTGGATGGGTTTTTACCATAACAACACACCACAGACACATAATTATGTTAAAAAAAAACAATTTTAAAGGTGATTTTTGCACAATAGGTCCCCTTTAGAGACAAAGTTGAACTGAATGAAACATCCAGCGGTTATAATAGCGCTATGCCTGACCTCTGTTGGTGACCCAGGTCCTGCAGGAGTGTGTCAGTGTGTTTCTGTCTGTCAGTCGGGTTGATGTGACTCAGCTTCTGGATCTCGCTCCGAATGAAATACCACAGCTCTTTCACTCCATTCCCCACCTTCCTCCGCAATTCTTCCTGTTCTCGACCCGGGCCGACTGAGGAAGAGAATGAGAGATTCAAAAGTGCTCTAATTAAGGAATAAGGTCTGAGAGGATATGATGTAATGTGAAGATAATCGCAGGTTAAGTGTTGAAGACTGCAGTTGACTTAGCCGCTATTACTGCTGACATAGTGCTTTATATAAAAAGATGGCAGGGCGATTTGTAATAGTGTGTGAGTTTTGAAGGAAATTGCATAAAAGGTTAGAGTTGCTGTCGATCTCCCCTACAGATTTAGACTGTTCTCTTCTTGAGTCTGTTCTCATTCGTCTCTCGCTCTTTGGCTCTTATGTAATACGTTCAGTTCAGTGCTTCCCTCCAGGGTATAATGCCAGCGGGACAGGTGACCCTGAATGAAAGATCTGTCCCGATCCCTAGTGAGCTGCCCTGTTATGCTGACTACATAGGCAGCATCCTAATGGAAATGAAACCTTAACTGCTCAATCGTGCTTCTCACAGTTAGCATGTTGCCAAACTAAGGACATGATGCTCTATAATAAAGATAAGCAAATAAATGGCAATCTCAAATATTAGGTTCAATTCTTTTTATTTGTTAATTAGTATTTATTTATAGCATTTATATAGTTAAATCATTTTTCACTCTTTTGTTTAATCTCAGTTTCACTCTTGGCGCGCAAATTAACACAAAGTGGTCAAGGGTTGTAACGGTATGAGATTTTCACGGTATGATAATAGTCTCAGAAAATATCACGGTTTCACGGTATGTGGTATTAAAGAAATATTATTTATTATTACTACACTGTAAAAAAATATTTTCAAGATTTGTTATCACAACATATTTTATTTTGTCAAATCAACTTTATGATAATTTATTTAGTTGAAATAACATATTATTTTGAGTTGTATTAACTCACTTTTTCCAGTTCAATCAACTTAAAATTTTAAGGCAACCCAATCACAACATTTTTTCTTTTGTCAAATCAACTTAAATAATTTATTTAGTTCAGATAACATATCATTTTGAGTTTCTGATGATTAAATCATTCTCCTTCATTGTATTAACTCACTTTTTCCAGTTCAATGAACTTAAAATTTTAAGGCGACCAGGTTACTTACTTTTTATGTTAAACCATCAGTATTTTTTTACAGTGTATAATCATAAGCTACAATGACCCTAAAATTAATAAAAACAGATAGGGTTTTTTGGTTGAACACATGGTTTATTAAAACAAACTTTTTAATGAAAAAAGTATACCTTTTGCAAAAATAAGAAAGAAAAAATAAATCTCCCATTTGAACAAACATGTTTAATCAATTTGAATTCATAAAACTTATTTTTATGACAATAGAGTCTTACGAAATTAATTTTATTTCCACAGAAATTCTGGGTTGTCTGATATAATTTGTCTGATTTAATACAAATATATTATTGAAAATGCAATCAGATGAAATGTAACAACTGTCTGCAGATCTGCACAACAGAGGTTTACTAAATGAAAAAAAAACCCAATTTTTTCTTAAATAATGGTTGAATAAACTAAAGTATTCCCACACTGCAGATTTTAGCTTTTTTTTTTTCGGCGGGGGATAGAGATTAGAATTCGCAACCTCTGTCTCAGACATTTTCTCCGCTGTATCGATGGAGTCTAAGCAGTTAAGTGGAAAGAAGTTGCATATGCGCAGGTGAGATCTGGTTTAAGTTTTTTTCCAAAACCTTGGATAAGCAAATGTTCAATATCGCGATAAACCACCATACCGGTATACCGTTACAACCCTACGTATAACTAGACGCGAATTTGACGCGCTATTCACGAACGGTGTGAACGCACGCTGTTACGACCCTTGGCTCAAGGGAAGCAACAAAAACAAGGGACACACGCAAACCAAATTATAGGCTCAAAAATAATGTTTATTTAACTACAAATGATAAGACAAAACAGAATAATGAAATGAAAACCATTAAAGAAAATAAAAGTGTTTCTGTAGTAATCAGCAAAATCAGTGTGTAGAGCACGGTGCATGGTTGAAAGTGTAATGCAATGTTGAGGTTTGAAATGTGAATGCAAAAAGCAACAAAATACAACGCAAGCCAAACACCAAAGCAAAGTCCAAAACCAAAAGCCCTCCTTCCTTGGCTCAGATGGTGATCTTTTAAGCGTCTAAGGTCACAGGTGTTTCCATTGAGGCAATTAGGCCATTTGATGCAATTAGCGGGCTCAGGTACCAACAGCAACCCTCAAGACCAACAGCAGGGGTCGTCACACACGCGCACGGTAAGACTTTCGTTCATCTTCGGGACACAAATTAAGATATTTTTGATTAAATCGGAGCGGTGTCTCACTCCTCCATTGGCTTCTATTGTAATTGAAATTTGCCGGCCGAGAAAAGTTAGTAAAGACATCGTTAAAATAGACTACAGTGGCTGAATCTTAAGTTTATCAAGCGACGAGAATACTTTTTGCGCGCAAAAACGACAACAAAGATAACGACTTTATTCAACTATTCTTCTACTGAGTGGGTCTCGAGTGAGTTCACGTAGTGCAACAGCGCAACACTTATGGTGTACGTCAGAACATAGGCTCACTATAGACGAATCCGGCGAAACTACCGGAAGTACTACCGTTGCGCCATTGCCTCCTATTGTTTTTTTTAGTTGCAACTTGCGTCCACTGGAATAAACAGCCCGCGATTTACGACTGTCACTGACGTTACAACGTTAGCCCTTGTATAATGTCGAGTGGGTAAACAGTTTCCGTTATAAATTGTTTCAATGGCGGCAGTCAAATTTCAATTTTGAAGAGAAAACACTGTGAATACCCCGGGTCGACTGCCCCTGTCTGGTGCCGTACGGTTTACACAGATTTCCTGGGCGAGTACAAGACGTGGACATTCGCGTATAATAACAATTATTTAATGACATAAGTAAAAAAATTTAATAAATATGTGATATAGTGATCAGCAAAATCTCCTCTCTTGCTATTTTTTCTATTCAATTAACATGCTATGGTCATTAAATGGCTTTCCTGAGCTAAATATAACGTCATGTGACATAATTGTTCTCCTGCTGTTATATTGACCTCTTTCCATGGTTTAAAAACACTAATTGGTCGATATTATGTATACTTTCTGTAACGTTACCTTACCCATGCCCGTTGCAATGTGAAAATGAGATAAATAATGGACACAAATGAAAAACATGAATTCGTTTATTTGATTTCATTCATTTATTTATTGTTGCCAAAAGGACAGATCTTTTTACAGTTTCCTCGTTAGCAAACGTTAGCCTAGCTAGCTTGCCAAGCTATTTTCATAAATAATCTGTAAGATCGTTTGTACCTTCATCTGTGACTGGAGGCCACTGTCTATCATCATCAACCCAACAAGTCATTCTGCCTGGCTGTAGCGGTCATCGAGGGTGCGTTATCACCGAGGTATACCGGTGCACATGTCTATGCCGGTGTAACAGCTCAGTAATGGCGTCGCCACAAGATGGCAGCCTACACAGAACGCTCGTCAGATTCGTCTATTGGCCAGCATCACACACATGACCAGTGTAGGCCAATCGTGAGGCTATATTCTGACGTACAACCCAGAAGCTACGACTCACTGAGGCCCACACAAGTAATAAATGACAAGCTATATTCTGTTGTAATTTAATTCTGTAAATTAATTATTGATTAAGTTTTGGTGCATCAATGTTGCGCTGTACTTTTGCATGTAAAATGCAAATCCTGTCTGCAGTGTGGCCTTTCTGCAGTTATTTATGTTTTATTGATCCGAAATGTTTTTATATATTTTCTTCTACATCTTTGTATGAGGTTCTGTACATTTGTTGTTTCAATAAGCACTATCACTATGGCTACGAATCTTCTCAGGTGCTGTGTATGTGGGCAGCTCACTAGGGGTTTCGAACACAGCTGGTTTATCCTCTAATCCGTCCTCTCATTACAGCAGAGGTGACCTGAGTGAGACACACAGCATCTATCGGTCCTTTTATAGGCTCTTTAAGGACGATTCTTATATATCTGTTACCTCTGGCCCAGGGTGATGATAATGATGTTGGTAGTTATTTTTGGCAGATCCTGCAGCAAGGAAATTTCACCCATCCTGACCCTGATGATTATGCATGCAGAGACTTGAATACACAGACATAAATGCACATGAACGTGTGCAAACATTCAAACTCTCTCTTGAATATATATTGCAGCATCAACTCTTTTCTCAGTCTCTGAAACGGTTTGATCAGGAACGGCCAGAGGCGGACAGAGTACACAGCTTTATTACTTGAGTAAAAGTACAGATACCCCTTGCTAAATTTTACTCAAGTACAAGTAAAAGTACTACAGTCAGATGTCTACTTAAGTACTTGTTTTTAAAAGTAATTGAGGATCAAGAGTACATTTTCTAAATATTACATTACTACTGCCACAGTGCTTACATTTACGAGTACAGAAAACGTCCTACATGGAGTTATGAAAAATTTTCATGTTAATGCTTTGAAGAATGTAAAAGGAATTGAAAGTAAAATTAAGTCGTTTTCATCTTTTTTTTTCTCCATGTTGCTTTATTTAACATTTAAGAAAATTTCAGAAAATTGAAATAGTGTGGCGAGGTGGAGGGATGGACCTGCTGCGTCTTTATCCATGGTTTCGTCTCTTATCCAAGGC
Source organism: Pimephales promelas (assembly GCF_988280905.1). NCBI lineage: Eukaryota > Metazoa > Chordata > Actinopteri > Cypriniformes > Leuciscidae > Pimephales > Pimephales promelas. The sequence goes on along the minus strand of NC_142781.1, from coordinate 33,843,269 downwards.
TGTATCCACATTAATCCGGATACATTTGAAAACTGAGTTTTCGTTTAAAAACGCTCTCCGTCCACACTAGCATTTTCATCCGTTTTCCGACATTTCAGTGTGGATGAGAAACTTCTAAATTCGCTTTACTGCGCATACGTGAAACTTCACAAAAGCTCACTGAGATAATAATGTTATCGCACAATAACAGGATAATTTTATTTAGCAAAATATCTCACCATCACTGATGCATCCAGGTCGCATTCAGTCACCCTATGTTTGGTCTAAAACGCAACTGTAAGTACATTATCTGTCATCTTTTGTAGTGCTATGAAGAATAGCACATATTAAAGGGTTAGTTCACCCAAAAATGAAAATTCTGTCAGTATTTACTCACCCTCATGTTGTTCCAACCCCGTAAGACCTTCGTTCATCTTCGGAACACAAATTAAGATATTTAAGATATTAAGATCGCTCCTGCATACAGTCCATAGGCTTCTTGAGGGACTGGCTCTTGCTGTCCCCGAAAAGTCATTAAAGACATCGTTAAAATAGTCCAAGTGACTACAGGGGCTCAATCTTAAGTTTATCAAAGGTCGAGAACACTTTTGTGCGCAAAAAAACAACAAAAATAACGACTTTATTTCAACTATTCACTTCCTTCTCCATGAGCCTGTAGTCAGTTAACGTAGTGTGATTGCGTAAAGCTACGTCACACGTAGACTCACTATTGGCCGACGCTGGTCATGTGTGTGTGTGATGCGTGTGACGTACAATAACAGAAGCTTACCCTATTAAACTAGTAACCTGACTCGCGCAGAGGGAGAAATAAACGAATAGTTGAAATAAAGTCGTTATTTTTGTTGTTTTTTTGCGCACAAAAGTGTTCTCGTCGTTTGATAAACTTAAGATTGAGCCCCTGTAGTCACTTTTTTAACGATGTCTTTAATGACTTTTCGGGGACAGCAAGAGCCAGTCCCTCAAGAAGCCTATGGACTGTATGCAGGAGCGATCTTAATATCTTAAATATCTTAATTTGTGTTGTGAAGATGAATGAAGGTCTTACGGGGTTGGAACAACATGAGGGTGAGTAAATACTGACAGAATTTTCATTTTTGGGTGAACTAACCCTTTAAGTAACATAGAAAGTAACATATTTTAGCAATAGTGTAAAAATGAACAACACAACAGGCACAATACCGATAAACATGAATATCTATTGGTACTACATGGATCACATGACTTAACTTACGTCATCGTTTTGAAATACCTCCGGTTTCACTGTCTCACTACAACGCGAAAACACCGTTTTCAAATTTATCCACTTTGGAGAGCACTTTCCAAGCGATACGTTTTTGTTGACTTAAAACGGCATCTCAGTGTGGACGGAGGCCAAAACGGAGAGAAAAATATACGTTTTCAAACGAAAACGTATTAGCGTGGACATGGCCTAAATCTGACTTTGGCGGAAAGCTGAAGGTGATTGCTGATAGGCTGTCCCAATCAGTGGCGCCTACACAATCCAATCACGTTTGAGAGGGAAACAATAAAACCCAACTGTTTAACTCTGGGGAAGTGGTAAAATGAGGCTATTTCCAAAAAAAGTGGAGTATCCCTTTAAGAAAGGGAGACCTAGTCCTGTTTATCTCTTCACTTGCCTTCTCCAGATAATCTCTGAAAGCTGTGGATCTTCTGTTTGGCCCGGCTTAGCTGTTCCTCAAGAGAGCGGAGTCTTCCTGACGATATTGGCCCATCCGACTGTCCTTCCGGCATCCTGCAAAACACACACGGTTTGTTAGCGAACCGCTTCCGCAGCTTAGAGTTAGCACACAGCGGATCAGTCTGCTCTTCTCACGCCGTCTATGAAGAAAGCAATCAGCGACACGGCAAACGACGTTGACTCACCGGAGCTTGATTATGAATTGGCCATGAATAAAATAATCATAAATGTCTGCGGTGGTGTTCAACAGCGTTTAGTGCCCTGCATAAATTTGCTGCCCATACGTTCGTCTAAACTCAAACGCATAATTGCTAATTACACTTTGGCAGTGTTTGTTTCTACTCAGCTGATTTAGATGAAATCACCCCTTGACTAATGAGCGTTTGGGAAACTCTGCACGACACAAACAACTGCTCGTTTAGGATCACATGTTATCATATTGAGCTTTTATTAATGTTTACTGAATATTTATATCCGTTTTTAAGGGGCGGTAAACGGGTCAATATGAGTCCAAGTGCTAAAACCACTGAGTAGATGGCTTATACTAAGTATTAATATGGTAATCATGCATTAATATTAATACTTCTGCTGAATGCATATGCATGAGGGTATATATGCAAGGGAACAAAGATTAGCGTGGAGAAATCAATAGAGCATGTTAGCACAATTTGCGAGAGCGAAGGAGGGAATGCTAATTGATTCAAAAGATGCAAAAAGGGCTTTTAATTTGAAAGAAAATGACAAAAACAACCACAATTGGTGAGGACACCAGTCTGCTTTCATACGCAAAAAGAAAAAGCAAGGCATTAGACAGACAACACCGTGCAATTGTTTGGGGTAGGGCTGTCAAACGATTAATCGTGATTAATCGCATCCAAAATAAAAGTTTGTGTTTACATAATATATGTGGGTGCACTGTGTATAATTATTTTATATATATAAATACACACACATGCTTATATATATATTTAAGAAATATTTTCAAGTATATAGATTTATATATAATTTATATTATATATAAATATAAATATTTTATGGATAATAATATTTATTCTTAATGTGTGTGTGTATTTATGTACACTGTAAAAAAAAAAAATCCGTTAAATTTACGGGAAAACTCCGGCAGCTGTGGTTACCAGAGTTTTCCTGTTAAAAGTACGGTAGCAACATTTTAGGTTTTACAGACTTTGACCGTATTTAATTTTACAGCAATAAACCGTATTTCATTATTTGATATAATGTTGATTTACTGACATTTTGAAGTATTAATATCTGTTTTATTCAATTGTAAGACACCGACAGCCATCAATCACATCAATAATGAGAGTCAAATGATCAATCAAAGCTCATCATCATCATCAGCTCTTCCACAAGAGAGTTCATACAGCTGCACAGTGTCATTCACACAAACATTAAACACCATCATGGTAACATGTTGAAATTTTAAAAATGAAATAAGAATTAATTTAACAGCATTAAATGTAACATAAAACCCTAATGAACATAACTTTTAAGAAAAAAACTAAGAAAAAATTATGAATAAACAGTTAAAATACATTAAATGTGAAGTGTCACGCAGGGAATTGTGGGAAAGTCAATTTACATTTTTTCACTGTAAATTATACGACTTCTTCTTTTTCACTTCCAAAAACTGTAAATTTAACAGTATTTTACGGTAAAACTACATTAAATGTACCATTATATATACATCACAGTTATTTACCGTATATAGTAAGGAAACTTTCTGTTAACCAATTAACAGTTTTTCACTGTAGCATTTTTACAGTCTTTTACTGTTAAAATCACGGTCATTTTTTACAGTGTGTGTATATATGAAGAGTTCAGATGCAAAAGCCTCTAAATGCCATTTGAAATTTGCTTCTTTAATGATCATTTTTATCAAGCGTGTATATTTAAGCTCAGTAATTTCACTTAAATGGCAATGATAATTAATTGTTATTTAAGTGAATTTACTGAACTTAAATATACAAGTTTGATAAAAATCATCATTAAAGAAGAAAATTTCAAATGGCATTTAGAGGCTTTTGCATCTGAACTCTTCATATATATATATATATATATATATATATATACAAAATAATTATACACAGTACACCCACATATATTATGTAAACACAAACTTTTATTTTGGATGCGATTAATCGTGTGACAGCCCTAGTTTGGGGTCAGCAAGGCTTTTTTTTTTAAAAAAGAAAGAAATTAATTCTTTATGAATCACATTTATTCTTAAAGGGTTAGTTCACCCAAAAATGAAAATGATGTCATTAATGACTCTCCCTCATGTCGTCCCAAGCCCGTCAGACCTCCATTCATCTCAACACAGTTTAAGATATTTTAGATTTAGTCCGAGAGCTTTTTTTTATATTGAATCATTCATTAAAGAGATTCGTTCAAAAACACTGATTCATCCAGTAATGAAACAAATGAAGTATTTATGAGTGAGTCATTGAATCATTCATTCAAACTGATATAACTGAACATCAGAACCTCTAGTAAAGTACATGTTTTTGTTCTGTGGTCTATTCAGAACTGTGTGAGAATCGTGATTTAATATATATATATATATATTTTTTTTTTTAAAATCCAGAATAATGCAGCTGTAGTTCATCTCCATCTGACACGAGCATCAGACAGGGCAGACCTTCAGAACTGCTGATGGAGAGCAAAACAGAGTCTGATACAGGAGGAACCGGCGGCCAAATGACATTACAGCGAGTGAATTACTGTCAGTCACCGACTCACTGCGAGAGGAAATTACAAGAGTCGCAAGATTAGTCCGGAGACTGAAGCCTGAAGATCACACAGATTTTGCTGATGAAAAAGAGGCAAGGGAGATGTGAATACCGCAAAATGATTAGTGAATTTGAACAGACTTCTATACAGTAAATCCTGTTACTTTAAGCAATCAGGCTGAGGGTTTTCACCTGGTGGATGATGAAATAGGTGGAAAAATCCCACACACTTACATTGAAGAAGGGACCAGAGCAGTATCTAGACTTGAGGAGGGACCCTGTTCAATTGGACCAGGAAGAAACCACTAAGAGTAACTGCATTGCAACATGTTCAAATCAAATCACCACAACAGCCTAGAAACTGTGTGTGAATGTGTTTAACTCACCCACTTGACTACAGTAATCACTTAGCAATATACTAAAATCACTCAAAACACCTTAGCAAGTGCATGAGAACATGCTAAAGAACAACTAACTAGCCAAGAACACCCTAGTAGAGCGAGACTGATATTATCGGCCGATATTAGGCATTTTCCAAACTATCGGTGTTGGCAGTTATAATGGCCGATAAATGAATATTTCAAAAATAAAATAAAAACGGACGAAACACGCTTGAACCATGTCATGAGTGTTGGAGTTGCATAGTTTGTCCACCAGAGGGCACTCTACACCGTTCCTGTTGGGAACACTCGTTGAGTTGGTCACGATACATGCATTGATTGAATAACAATTAAAAGATCATCCCCATCTGTTCTCTTAACTCAAATAAGCATGACAACATTTGTGACTATCATGTCCAGCTTTGCTGCTGTTAAATAAGCCGAGAGGTGAAGCGAAATTAGCTAGTAATAGTTACGTTACGTTGTTACAGTGTAGTTGACTGACTGTCCTTTTAACTTTTGAGTATTTCTTTTATAGCACGTGACAGTTAAAGCAATGAGACGTATCATCTCTCCTCGGCTTGTTATATTGAAAATGTATGTTTTACAATTTGCAGTATGACGTTATCCATTGTTAAATTATGGCTCATCATAGACTAGCTAACCACAAAGCTAGCTAATGACACTATCATCAGTCTGTTCTGTTGGGACAATAAAAGAAACAAGTTTCTTTTTAAAATGCATTATCATATGTTTAAGTTAAAACTCTTAAATAACTACAAATAAGTAATGTTAGGGAAATCTGTTAATGTTTTGTTGCGCGTTTCAGAAAAAAAAAAAAAATAATCGGCCGATATATCGGATTTTAAAACCAAAAAAATAATTGTATCGGTATCGGCCTTCAAAATCCTTTATCGGTCGGGCTCTACACCCTAATAACTGCATAGCAAAATGCTAAAGCCACTTAGCACACACTGAAAAAAATAATATGCTTTATCTAATCAATACATATTACAAGCAATATTATTAATTAAATTGTACAAATTAGAATTAATTAGAATGTTAATTTGATTAACTATTACTCAATTCTAATTTGTTCAATTTCATAAATAATATTGCTTGTAATCTGTTGCCACAATTTTATTAATTAGATAAAACACATTCATTTTTACAGTGCACTAGCAAACACATAACAATGTGGCAAAAGCACTGGCAATCATCCTCAAAGCCCCACTGAAGTGCCTTGGAACGTAATTTCCACATAACATTGAAACAGGAAGCTAAGGCGGGACACATTGAATGGCTCCTCCCCCTTTCCAAATAGCCAATAGCGTTTAGTTTAGCTCACAGACTGCAATTCGTACTTGACAGCACCATTGAAGCGAATCCAAGCGCTGATGGTACGTTAAATTAAAAAAATAAATAAATAAATTTGGAAAACAAAATAAAACTCGCATCTCTAACACATATCGCTCCGTGATTATGAACGGTCCCTTTGGCCTGGTGGTATTTATAGCAGAGGGGGCGGAGCTTTAGATTCTAGAGAGCATTTGATTGGACAGAAGAAACTGAAGTCCGCGGTGATGTCATCAAAATCCATGATCCATTTTAGCAAAAGTGAGAGACTAAGTTTTGAATGCTTGTATCTCCTGTTGTTTTAAAAGTGAACTACTCCTTTAAGGCTAACATATTCAATCTAAAAGCTAAAAAAACTTACATTTTGATTTCAGAGGGCCTTCATGTGAACACAAAACTGTGATTGGTCGCTTGTTATGTCAGTCAGATGGTCTCCTCCTATCCAGAATAAGCTGAATGTGGACTGACCTTTAAGCAGATAGTCTAAACTAAAGTCTGGCCACGCATACTCAAGAGGAATAGCACAATATTCTTAATCATAAAAGTGTTTCTAGTGCAGGGAAGCTGTTTTCTTTTCTATTTTATCGTTTATTGTGTTCTTGGCAAATGCCACTATGAAGAATGTTTGTGGCAGAATATTTTCCAGGGCTCGAGGCAATTTTAATTGCTCATATAATGATATTGACAGAAAGCACACATATCTTCACCCAGCCTGAGGGTGTGGACCGCCGCGTCTCCATGAAACAAATGAACGTTATGATGTGTGCAGAAACATTCATAATGATGCACGGCAGCGCACGCGGGCCGCTGTCAGAAACCATTCCATTTCTCTTCAGCGAAGGCTGGAAACGTTTTATTGCTTTGAGCATCAATTCCCATGTTAATGTATCTATCCAGTAGGCTTTTTTTCATCACCACTTTATTATAGTAGTATGTGCATACATAAATTACACGACACATAAAAGTGCCTTCTGGCATTCGAGCAGTGCTTTGGTGAAGATATTCATTTAAGGAAAAAGAAGGTCCTCGATGCTTTTTTCACATCGGTGCGGCAGTTTTTGGACCTAACATTTTTATACTATATTATTTTCTTATAATATTTAAACAATACTAATTACAAATACTTAAGCATTATTTAAGTATAAATTATTATTTATTAAGTATTATTATGATCTAAGTATATTGTTATTATTACTTTTACTATTATTATTTAAAATAAATATAAAGAAAAATAAATAAACACACAGCAAAATATAATTGAATGTACATATACTGTATGTTCTTACTCACTCTCTCTCTCTCACACACAAAATATAAATTATAATCATTATAATGAATTATAAAAATATAATTGAATGTACATATATGATCTTACTCACACTTGCTCTCACACACTCACTGTCTCACTCACTCATTTGCTCACTCACCCACTCACTGACTCACTCACTCACTGTCTCACTCACTCACTCACTGTCTCACTCACTCACTGACTCACTCACTTACTCACTGGGTGCTTCTCAATATCCCTCCTCGTCTCCTCGCTCCTCCGTCCTCCCTCATATGACCCGGAAACCGATCGAGCTCAGCCATCTTGAAGGACATCTCAATTCTCTAATTGCACCGTGAGGAGTCGAGGATCGAGGAGATAGGAGGCTTCCTGAGGAGTCATAAGCGAGGATACACAGGTGCATCCTACGCGGAACTGTTATGTTGACTAAACATGACGCACGTGTCAATTCTCCTCCCCCTTCACATCGGTCACAATCATTTTAATTTATACTTTACCTTTGCAGTTTATATAAACCACACATCTCAGATATTTCAACAGTATAGTCTATCTTTATTATTATTTATTATGAATTTATTAAATAACCAAACTACAACAACATAAGGGCAGATCCTTTTAGCGCTGCTGATGACACTGTGGAGTGACGCTCGAGTGATCAAGTATTCCAATGGATATAAAAAAGCTTTTATTCGATTCCTCTGTCCTCCTTTCCTTTCCTCGCTTCCTTCCCTCACGTCCTACAGGGGGTGGAGTTGAGACGCAAGGAAAGGAAGCAAGGAAAGGAAACGAGGATGCACAAATAAGAAATGAGAAGCACCCACTGTCTCACTCACTCACTGTCTCACTCACTCACTGTCTCACTCACACACTGACTCTCTCACTCACTCACTGTCTCTCACTCACTCACTGTCTCACTCACACACTGACTCTCTCACTCACTCACTGTCTCTCACTCACTCACTGTCTCACTCACACACTGACTCACTCACTCACTCACTGTCTCACTCACTCACTGACTCTCTCACTCACTCACTGTCTCTCACTCACTCACTGTCTCACTCACACACTGACTCACTCACTCACTCACTGAATCATTCACTGACTCACTCACTCACTGTCTCACTCACTGTCTCACTCACTCACTGACTCTCTCACTCACTCACTCACTCACTGTCTCACTCACCGTCTCACTCACTCACTGACTCTCTCACTCACTCACTCACTCACTGTCTCACTCACACACTGACTCTCTCACTCACTCACTGTCTCACTCACACACTGACTCTCTCACTCACTCACTGTCTCTCACTCACTCACTGTCTCACTCACACACTGACTCACTCACTCACTCACTGTCTCACTCACTCACTGACTCTCTCACTCACTCACTGTCTCTCACTCACTCACTGTCTCACTCACACACTGACTCACTCACTCACTCACTGAATCATTCACTGACTCACTCACTCACTGTCTCACTCACTGTCTCACTCACTCACTGACTCTCTCACTCACTCACTCACTCACTGTCTCACTCACCGTCTCACTCACTCACTGACTCTCTCACTCACTCACTCACTCACTGTCTCACTCACTCACTCACACACTGTCTCACTCACTCACTCACTCACTCACTCACTCACTCACTCACTCACTCACTCACTGAATCACTCACTCACTCACACACTGACTCACTCACTCACTGACTCACTCTGTCACTCATTGTCTGTCTCACTCACTCACTCACTGTCTCACTCACTCACTGTCTCTCACTCACTCACTGTCTCACTCACTCACTGTCTCTCACTCACTCACTGTCTCACTCACACACTGACTCACTCACTCACTCACTGTCTCACTCACTCACTGACTCTCTCACTCACTCACTGTCTCTCACTCACTCACTGTCTCACTCACACACTGACTCACTCACTCACTCACTGAATCATTCACTGACTCACTCACTCACTGTCTCACTCACTCACTGACTCTCTCACTCACTCACTCACTCACTCACTGTCTCACTCACCGTCTCACTCACTCACTGACTCTCTCACTCACTCACTCACTCACTCACTGTCTCACTCACTCACTCACTCACTCACTCACTCACTCACTCACTCACTCACTGAATCACTCACTCACTCACACACTGACTCACTCACTCACTGACTCACTCTGTCACTCATTGTCTGTCTCACTCACTCACTCACTGTCTGACTTACTCACTCATTCACTGAATCACTCACTGACTCACTCACTGTCTCACTTACTCACTCATTCACTGAATCACTCACTCTGTCACTCACTCACTGTCTCACTAACCGTCTCACTCACACATTCACTCACTCACTGTTTCACTCACTCACTGTCTCACTCACTCACTGTCTCTTTCACTCACTGTCTCACTCACTCACTGAATCATTCACTGACTCACTCTGTCACTCACTCACTGTCTCACTCACCGTCTCACTCACTCACTGACTCTCTCACTCACTCACTCACTCACTCACTGTCTCTCTCACTCACTCACTCACTCACTGACTCTCTCACTCACTCACTCACTCACTCACTGTCTCTCTCACTCACTCACTCACTCACTCACTCACTCACAGACTCTCTCACTCACTCACTCACTCACTCACTGTCTCTCTCACTCTCTCACTCACTCACTGTCTCTCTCACTCACTGTCTCACTCACTCACTCACTCACTGAATCATTCACTGACTCACTCTGTCACTCACTCACCGTCTCACTCACTCACTGACTCACTCACTCACTCACTCACTGAATCATTCACTGACTCACTCTGTCACTCACTCACCGTCTCACTCACTCACTGACTCTCTCACTCACTCACTCACTCACTCACTGTCTCTCTCACTCACTCACTCACTCACTCACAGACTCACTCACTCACTCACTCACTCACTGACTCTCTCACTCACTCACTCACTCACTCACAGACTCACTCACTCACTCACTCACTCACTGTCTCTCTCACTCACTCACTCACTCACTCACTCACTCACTCACTCACTCACTCACTCACTCACTGTCTCTCTCACTCTCTCACTCACTCACTCACTCACTCACAGACTCTCTCTCTCTAGTTCTAGTGAATGTGTCCTGATAAAACCAGTAAATGCATCTGTTTTATAATGAATACTCCTCCAGCTCCACAGTCCAAGGACAGACACAGTCTGGATCTATCAGAGATCCCAGGATTGATATTGTGGACCTCCAGGTTTAGAGCCGATCAATGTGAGACTGGGACCCTGAATGAGGCCGAAAGACACATAAGAGCCACATCGGACGATCTGTTTGGCATTAAAGCACAGAATACATTGATCAGATCAAGATTAATATCTGAAACAGATGCTTCGCCTTCAGCTTAACAAAGACAAACGACCAAAGCAGCTTTATTCACCGACAACATAAAAGAGCTGTTTTTGCTCGTGTGTTACAGACAATCAAACACAGGTTCAGTTTTAAGCACACTCCCCTTAGAAAACAGCAATATGGTTGGACTACCACTTTAATGCTGTAACCAACACTTTCCACAATTAACTACTTGTGGCAGCTTTAATCTGTAATTATTTCTTAAATTAATTTGTGCAGCCCTACTTCACTAAAGAGGCTGTATTATGCACTTTATTTTGGGGTCTAATTGAATTTACTTTTCATGCTTGAATGTTTCAAAAACACATTATTTTCCTCAATATTCTCCATTGTTGCGGCTCCTCTCTTCCCAGTCTGTCAGTAACGCTCTGTTTAGTTCCTGTCTCTATGAAGCTCCTCCTTCTGAAAAGCACACTGTGCTCTGATTGGCCGGCTGGATCTGTGTGTTGTGATTGGTCAAGCGCTTCGAGTGTGTTTGGGAAATGTCCCACTCTCACCATAACCAGTTTAACACACTACTAACTAACTCAACCAGGCCCCGCCCCTTTATTCTGCGCATGAATTATTATAATGAGGAATATTGTGGCGTGTGAAGAAACTCAAGACTACAATTGAGGCGTTTCAGGAGTTCAGAAACACTGACACTGATATAGCTATAGATATAACTCCCACTGGAGGGACTTTGAGCTCAAACAGCAACATTACACACTAAAGAGAGATGAACATGGAAAACAGCAGAATAGGACAGCACTCTCTTCAGGGCAAGCAGCATAACCCATTTTTCTCGAACATCATCTGAGAGTACCACATTTGTCTGCACTCCTCAGTTTAAGCTCTTTATATTGACTGTCTCCATCAGAACACGTCCCTCGTGTGTCTCTCGAATATCCTGCAAAACTCCTCATGTCCTGAGTCACGTGTCATAAATCTGTTCCCTGTCTGACTCTGTACAGCGAGAACTGCATGTGCTTGAAGAGAAGGGGGAAAATAAATACGACTTAAGTATAAATCTTGCTTTTTAACATTTTAACTAAGTTAGGTAATTCAAATTAATAACAAATATTAATTACAAAAAAAAATCTTATTACATTTATGCATTTATCAGATGCCCCTCACTCACTCACTCACTCACTCACTGTCTCACTCACTCACTCACTGTCTCACTCACTCACTCACTCACTCACTGTCTCACTCACTCACTCACTCACTCACTCACTTTCTCACTGTCTCACTCACTCACTCACTCACTCACTTTCTCACTGTCTCACTCACTAACTCACTCACTCATTAACTGTCTCACTTACTCACTCACTGTCTCACTCACTCACTGTCTCACTCACTCACTCACTCACTGTCTCACTCACTCACTGTCTCACTCACTCACTCACTGTCTCACTTACTCACTCACTGTCTCACTTACTCCCTCACTCACTGTCTCACTCACTCACTGTCTCACTCACTCACTGTCTCACTCACTCACTCACTGTCTCACTTACTCACTCACTGTCTCACTTACTCACTCACTCACTAACTGTCTCACTTACTCACTCACTCACTCACTCACTCACTGTCTCACTTACTCACTGTCTCACTCACTCACTCACTCACTCATTCACTGTCTCACTCACTCACTAGCTCACTGTCTCACTCACTCACTGTCTCACTCACTGTCTCACTCACTCACTCACTCACTCACTCACTGTCTCACTCACTCACTCACTGTCTCACTCACTCACTCACTGTCTCACTCACTCACTGTCTCACTCACTAACTGTCTCACTCACTCACTGTCTCACTCACTCACTGTCTCACTCACTCACTCACTGTCTCACTCACTCACTGTCTCACTCGCTCACTGTCTCACTCACTCACTCACTCACTCACTGTCTCACTCACTCACTGTCTCACTTACTCACTCACTGTCTCACTTACTCACTCACTCACTCACTCACTAACTGTCTCACTTACTCACTCACTCACTCACTCACTGTCTCACTTACTCACTCACTCACTCACTCACTAACTGTCTCACTTACTCACTCACTCACTCACTGTCTCACTTACTCACTCACTCACTGTCTCACTTACTCACTCACTCACTCACTCATTCACTGTCTCACTCACTCACTGTCTCACTCACTCACTGTCTCACTTACTCACTCACTCACTCACTCATTCACTGTCTCACTCATTGTCTCACTCACTGTCTCACTCACTCACTCACTCACTCACTCACTCACTCATTCACTGTCTCACTCACTCACTGTCTCACTCACTCACTGTCTCACTTACTCACTCACTCACTCACTGTCTCACTTACTCACTCACTCACTCACTGTCTCACTCACTCACTCACTGTCTCACTCACTCACTGTCTCACTCACTCACTGTCTCACTCACTCACTCACTGACTCACTCACTCACTGTCTCACTCACTCACTCACTGTCTCACTCACTGACTCACTCACTGTCTCACTCACTCACTCACTGTCTCACTCACTCACTCACTGTCTCACTCACTCACTCACTCACTCACTCACTGTCTCACTCACTGACTCACTGTCTCACTCACTCACTGTCTCACTCACTCACTCATTCACTGTCTCACTCACTGTCTCACTCACTGTCTCACTCACTCACTCACTCACTCACTCACTCACTCACTCATTCACTGTCTCACTCACTGTCTCACTCACTCACTCATTCACTGTCTCACTCACTCACTCACTCACTCACTCACTCACTGTCTCACTCACTCACTCACTCACTCACTGTCTCACTCACTCACTCACTCACTCACTGACTCACTGTCTCACTCATTCACTATCTCACTCACTCACTCACTCACTCATTCACTGTCTCACTCACTGTCTCACTCACTCACTCACTCACTCATTCACTGTCTCACTCACTCACTCACTGTCTCACTCACTCACTGTCTCACTTACTCACTCACTCACTGTCTCACTCACTCACTCACTGTCTCACTCACTCACTATCTCACTCACTCACTCACTCACTCACTCACTCACTGACTCACTGTCTCACTGTCTCACTCACTCACTGTCTCACTCACTCACTCACTGTCTCACTCTCACTCAAAATAACAGTTGGCTATTTAATATTAAAACATAAATATATAATATAATTAATATATTAGTATTACTTAAATACATAAAATATTAACTTGAAGTCATTCTGCCGCCTGCTTGAGAGCAGTGTCTTCGACTGTTTGGCTTAGAGGGAACATGGGATTGAGTTTCTAGAAGCTCATACGGTTTCTTTCCTCTTGTTCTGCTAAGAACACATGTTGTTCCCAGGGAACTAAACTCACATCAGACAGAATCGGGTCAAATACTGCAAATGTTAGAAAGGGTCTTTAGTGGCAGGGCACGCAGCCTTGATATCACAAACCATTGACATATCAATCAATCTATAGAAGCACAACCCAGCCGGCATTTTAACGTCAAGTCACTGTTGAACCAACCGTTGTTGTGCCAGTGTTGAAGAACCGTTGAATTTTGAGGTTGTAGCCTATAAATAACGTCGATTTGACGTACAACTCAAAAATTGTTGATTTTTCAATGTTGAATCCATAGCGAGTTAACAACACCACTTCAACTATTTGGTGTTCAATGTTGTTTTTCATGTTTTTACATAAACTGACATCATTTTAACAACATTTAATGTCAATGGATCTTCATTCAAAACGTCAGAAACCATTCCTACATTTTTACTGAGGAAAGCCCTGAAATTAAGATCATTTAACTACTTTGAATGGTTACGGCAGAAAAAAAAAGCACTGAATAACCTGCAATGATGCCAACTTAGGATCAACATACACTGTTAAAGGGATACTCCACTTTTTTGGGGGGAAATAAGCTCATTTTACAACTCCCCCAGAGTTTAACAGTTGAGTTTTACCGTTTTCGAATCCATTCAGCCGATTTAGAAAAATATTGTTTACCATTTTTTAATGTATTTGGCCGATTTTTTTGATATTTAGAAAAATATCAGAAACCAGACAGTTTCTGGTCTCATTGACATCCATAGTAGGAAAAAAATATATTATGGAAGTCAATGAGACCAGAAACTTTCTGGTTACTAGGGCTGGGTAATAAATATCAATTTCTCGATATTAATCGATTCTCATTTTTACGAACCGATATCGATTCTTAAATCTCAAGACAATTTTCTTTAGAAATTCAAAATCATAAATAGTGTTTTGGCGCTGTGGCGTGAGATCGCTCTGGAGAAGCAGCAGCGCTGATCTCTCTTCCGGGTTAATAATACCAGTCACAGCGCCAAATAAACATGAATGAGCATCTGAAAGTGTGTTAAAGATAGAGTACAACTTATCGAAATCCGTATCATGTCACATTGATTCGCTCAATCAGCGTTTTAACCGTGGAAAGACGTCAGTTAAACAGCTTGTAATCAATGTCATCGTCATATTTACCTCAGAAAACCCACATCAACTCGTTAGTCAGCTTGAAAAAATAACTCTAGAGAGGAGCATTTTGCTAAATATATACGCCATATTACATATGCATTATAATCTTAATGTTCTTCAATATTTAATGCATATTTGAATAAATCTGGCAAGTTTTTATGACAGCCACCATTTAAATGTTTATATTTCATATATAATCTTCTTATTATAAAAAAAATAAAAGTGTAATTTAAGTGTTTGTATAGTTACAAAACAGTTCATTATTACCTTCATATTAGGCTAATGAAGTCTATAGGCCACAACTAGACTCCCACAGTTTACAGCATTAGTGAAGAGATTTGATTTCCTTGAGAAAAATGGCCATTTATTGTAACTGATATCCAAAATAATCGATATTGAATCGAATCGTAATCAAAATCGAATTGCAAGCTTGTGAATCGAAATCAAATCGAATTGTGAAATTTGTCTCAATACCCAGCCCTACTGGTTACTGATATTCTTCTAAATATCAGAAAATCAGCTGAATGGATTCGAAAACGGTAAAACCCAACTGTTTAACTCTGGGGGAGTGGTAAAATGAGCTTATTTCCAAAAAACAAAAAAACAAAAAAAAAACTATTTCCTTATATTGCAATCTATGAGAACAAGTTGTAATTGCTGCCATTGTGTAACATTCATTGTGTCCGCTTAACTGAATACATTGCAACCGTATATTACTATTAGTATTATTACTGACACACTCACAGAATACTTCCAAATATTTCCTAATTGTAATCTTTACGTTGTTCCCAATTCCATTTTTTTTGGACAAAGTTTTAACGATGAGAAAATAAAAGAAACGGTAATTTTTAGCTGAACTATAATTTACCGTAGAGACTGGGCCATGCGTCGCAGGTCTTCGTTCTGCTGTTTCAGTCTCTCCAGCTTGGTGAGGATCTTGGCCAGCTCACGGCTGGAGCGCGGCGCATGTTCGTTGTCTTTCACCAGATGACCCCCGATATAAAAGAGCAACGTCCCCCATGCCAGCAGGACCAGCGCTATCCAGCGCCATGAGCCCGTCCATGGACGCATGCTCTCGCCAAACTCCAGTCACAAATCACAGACCGGCATGCTGGGTCTGCCCATTGAAGTGGAGGTTAAAAGCGAGGCGTCCAAATGTGGAACAACTGGTGCGTCTACGTAGGCACGTCAACACACCGTGGATATTCATACATCGCGACTCGTCAAGAAGCCAGATCTTCCATTCTGGTCCTATAGATGAGGATTGGGCTTTACTGGCGTTTCACTGGTTTTGTTGGGTTCTCTGAATGCATTATTGTCCTGCAGAGAGAAAGAGAGAGAGATGTCACTTTGTCGACGGCAGAGAAAAACAAATAAAAGAGTCACCATCTAATCGTGGATCATTAAACAACAAAAATAGACTTGTCAACTTTTAAAAGAAAGAAGAAAATGCTTCCCATATCTTCTGTTGTTGACATTAAAGGAGTAGTTCACTTTTGAAAAAAACTTTTGCTGATAATTTACTCACCCCCATGTCATCCAAGATGTCCACGTCTTTCTTTCCTCAGTCGAAAAGAAATTAAGGTTTTTGATGAAAACATTCCAGGATTTTTCTTCATATAATGGACTTCAATGGGAACCAAACGGTTCAAGGTCCAAAAGAAACTTTCAGTACAAACTGCAAACTTGTTCAAAGGGCTTTAAACGATTCCAGATGATGAATCAAGCGAAACGATCGCTCATTTAATTAATAAATAACAAAGTTTAAGTTTTATAAGCTCAAACGCTCGCCTTGCTCTGTTCTGTAACGCACTCCTGTTTGAACTCGTTCATCAAAATGAACAAGTCATTTGGTTCATTCGGCGTAAGAAACGAACGAATTGATTCGGAAAAAGATTTGTTCATTTTGTTGAACGAGTTCGAACAGGAGAGTCACGAATGTGCACCACAGAACAGAGCAAGGCGAGCGTTTGAGCTTATAAAACTTAAACTTTGTTATTTAAAAAAAAATGAGCGATCGTTTCGCTTGATAAGACCCTTATTCATCGTCTGGAATCGTTTAAAGCCCTTTGAACAAGTTTGCAGTTTGCATTGAAACTCTCTTTTGGACCTTGAACCGTTTGGTTCCCATTGAAGTCCATTATATGGAGAAAAATCCTGGAACGTTTTCATCAAAAACCTTAATTTCTTTTCGACTGAAGAAAGAAAGACGTGGACATCTTGGATGACATGGGGGTGAGTAAATTATCAGCAAAAGTTTTTTGAAAAGTGAACTATTCCTTTAAAGTCTGCTCCAATATGTCATTAATTAGATAAAAATTCTAATCAATTGACAGCCCTAATATATATATATATTTTTTAAATTATAAAAAATGTTGCTGTGTTGGTCTGAGCCCTGAAACAACGCCAGCTAAGAACACAGCGTCCCAATGGAGATGAATTGAATACAACTAAAATAAAAATGCTGTCCCACACACTCCTGGCGCAGCACAGCCGCGAGGATTGATCAAAATGACAATCTCACGACGGTGCAATCTCATGACAGATGTGAGCAGACTCTTAAAACGTCTGGGCCCGCTGTCGCTCCTCACCACGTACATCTGTACTCCGCTCAATCTCACATCTCAACACTTCTGACTCTGACAGCGAAACCCTCACACATGTCCTGCAGATGCTGACACATGTTTTGTGACCAACTGCAATGCTGCCAAACTGAAGTGATATGCACACTGGAATGACCCTAGAAAAGCATCCGCTTCCTCCAGGAATGAGTGTTATAATCAACGGCACTCTCTTCGAGTGATGTGACAGAACTAGAACGCGGCGCTACACTGCCGACACGTGACCCTGTGACCCCATGCGACGCAACACAACTAGAATCACAGCTTTTCAATCAATCGGGCAAACACAACTATCGATGTTCCTTCTATGATCAACGACACACTGCAAGTGCATGACACCGGGAACTAGACGTGCTTTTTATAATCAATCACGCCGTCTACACTCACTGCATGTGTGCGATGAACACTTCTGTTTTAACCTTCTGATGGTCCTCAGTCTAATAATTTTCTGTTTTAAATTATTAAAAATCACAGCTTCATCGGAAGGTTATGATACTTGGTGATTTTTTGGGCATTTGGTATGCGAATACAAAAAAAAATTTAGTTCATGATCCGAGCATGCTAAGTGGTCGTAAAAAAAATAGTCACACTCGTGGTCTTCGGTCAGAAATGACCGACCCATAGGAAATGAATGGGAAATTTTTGTACAAAAAAACTAAAATTCTCTTAATTTTTGTTCGTACAATCTACAAATCGGCCACGATTCTTTAAAAAAAGTATACCACAGTAAAGGGGTGACACTCTACAACATCAAGAGTGCAAAAAATTTACACCCACCCACACAAACATACTTTTATACACATACAGTACACGCCAATAAATTCAGACTACAAAAACAATCTGTTTTGAATTTTTAAAAATCACAGCTTCATCTGAATGTTGCGAAACTTGGTGACATTGCTGGTATTAGGTATGTGAACACACGAAAAAATTGAGTTCATGATCCGAGCATGCTAAGTGGTTGTAAAAAAATTAGTCACAATTTTGGTCTTTGGTCAAAAATGACCCCCATAGGAAATGAATGGGAAATTGACAAAAATTCACATTTTTTTAAATATTTTTTCTTACAAATTTTTTAATAAGAAATAGTTTTTAAGATTGTTTCAATTATATATTCAAATCCACCAAAAAAAAAAATGTGTTCATAAACATCTGGGGAATTTAGATGCCTCTCCATAGAGAGCTGTACATGCCATCTAGTGGTTACACCATGATTCTACGCTTTTTCTCTATACTGTAACCAGACGGTGCTAATTTTCTTCAAAAAAATTTTTTTTCTGAAGGCCTAGACTCTATATTAAACTAAAATACTGCATTATTATTTTTGTTTAAAATATATATATATATATATATATATATATATATATATATATATATATATATATAGAAATGAAGGCCCAGGACGTGACTCATAAAGGATGACCATCAGAGGGTTAAAGGGGTCATGATATGAGAAATTAAATTGTACTTGATCTTTTGACATATAAGAGGTCTTTTTACCATTTAAAAGATTATTAGGAACACCTGTTCAATTTCTCATTATGCAATTATTTAATCAACCAATCACATGGCAGTTGTTTCAATGCATTTAGGGGTGTGGTCAATTATATCAAGTGCTTTGAGAAAACACTATAAATCTGTATTTTGGATCATTTTTAACCCAAAAAAACTACGGACTGCATCTTTAAGCTATGAAACGTACAGGGTGTTTTCTGGTTTCATTGACTTTCATAGTATATATTTTTCCTACTATGGAAGTCAATGAGATCAGAAACTGTCTGGTTAAGTATGACGCAAAGATAATTTTGTGCCGTTTACACTTAAATCTCAGTAAACTAGGATTTTTTTTTTCATATGGGCTGCTAGAGTTGCTAAGCGGGCATGTTACGGATACGTGGTGTAATTTTTTTTTTTTTATCAAAAAGCATGTCTAATTAATTGTAATCATGTATTATGATCACTAAACATATACAACGTTGTTTAAAAAATCTATAAAAACAAATCACACTATTTCTGTTGTGTTTTTTCTGATAATAAAATGAAGACATAAAACACAAATTTTATTATTTATCATCAATAAAAAAAATTTAATAAACTTTTTTTTCAAATAATGTGCTGCACAATTAGCTTTACTGTTAAAAGTAAAACATGGCATTATTCCTTAAATTAAGTTTTGATGGTAATTTATGTGGATTAGTGTTAGTATTATTACATTGGGACATATCTAAATTCTACTTGTACAACAGTAATATATTTCTGTCAAGTTAAACCGAACTTTTATTTTGACGGGTTCCCGTGAAGACCTTCTGAGTTTGTGTGTGTTGTTTATGCTGTTTTTATGTCATTATGATAGTTTTTCCTCAAATGAAGCGGTTAAATGATCACGAAGTGACTTTCAGAGTGGATCTAGAGAGCATAGAGAGGAATCTCATGCATTTGTGTCTTCAAATAGGCCAAAAACATCGCAAGCGTCACGCGTGCTTCAGTTTGTGTGCGTGTGGTAAATGAAACTGCGCGTCGGCGGCGCCATTCATTGACACAGAACATTCAGGATTCGTATTTAAATAGTCTTTGTGGTTTAATATTCACACACACTAGTCTACATCGCGATTTGATTTCAAGTGTACTGAACTGCTATCTATTTATTCCTCAAATTTTATACAGTAAATTCTGTTTTTATGACTGAGTTTCGTCAGCAAACACTGGAAGCTAACTCAGCTCCAGCGTTATCCTCGTCTCAGGATTGTTTCAGGGTTTGACAGGAGGAAACGGGGCTCAATCCTGCAGATGTGCTGAGTGCAGGCACGTGCAGGGGGGGGGGGGGGGGGGGGGGGGGCGTTGGGTGCTCGAGCACCTGCCCTTTTGCCCCTTGGTGCCCAAAGTGCCCTTTTGTCAAGACAAAATTTCCTCTCCTTTTTTTGTATTTAAAGGCACTTTTGTGGATGCCTGCCCCATCTAACTAGTAGTAAAATGAATGAATAATAATTTAGCCGTAAATAAAATAACCCACATGATGACCTTTCACCTAATTCCTCACGCTGCACGCGCATTTTATAATTTCGCGCGGCTACGCGCAATCGCGCATTCCCAGAGGATAGCTTCAATTCTTGCGGCTGCTGGTAAGTGGTGTTCTATTCTCAGCGAAGTGATTTTGATGTTTGTTTACTTTTTATTATTATTTTACTAGAACGACGTGAAGAGAGCATGCAATGTTATTTGTATTGTGTAGGCTGTAGAAGTAACGTTAGCTTGCTGTTTGAGGGAGAAAAGTTTCACGGGCGTGGACGTGGAGGGGTGTTATTTGACTAAAAACTATTATTTGTACTTTAAACTATTATTATTATTACAGTATTTATTAAAAAAAATTATTGATTATCACAACTCTGGTAAGTTATCACATAGGCTTACCAGTATCTTATGTTTTGTGTGCAGAAGCCTCTGTGAACATCTGCCCTAGTAAGGTAACTATTATTGTATTATTATACTATAGCAGCCTGGGTAGAATCTGTAGCTTCAGCAGGTCAGTGAACTAGTGAGCCAGTTCCAAACACTGTCAGCAATCTTTACATCTTGTCATGGTCACATAAAAATGGTTTAATCAGCCAATACCCTATATCTCTGTTTATTTTAATGTCTACAGTCTCAGATCAACTCCAGCAGTATCAGCAGCAGCAGTAACAACATCAACAGCAAAGGCAGCAAACTCACTTAATGACTTGAGTAAAAATTTACCAGAACAGGCATCACATTAATGTTAAAAATCTTGTAAAGTATTAATTGCTGTTTCTGTTTGCTTTGTTTTTATTTTCATTGTATAAAATGTAACTCTTGTATTTTTGTAAATCAGTTTTTGCCATGAAAATAGCCACAGATGCTGATATGCCATTAAATAAAACTATACTCTACTGCACGAAATATGGGCCAGGTTGATTTTGTCCTATACAGTTCACTATAACAGCTGTTCTTTATTATTCTGTATAACAGAGAAGAAAAAGCCATCAGGTTGGAACAACTTAAGATGCTTCAGTTTCTAATCCCAGAGTTATATATAGAGCACATAAATTATTTTTTTTAATTTTAAACTTTAAATTTGTCTTTTCTGTTCTGGTTCTTTTTCAAAACTCCATCAATGCATTTGCTGCTGTATCGATGCAGAATCATCTGTATTGATATATTACTGTATTGATATTTTGAGCACAGCCCTATAAAGCCTTGTTTCCATGTGCCCCATTTTATACTTTGAGCACCTGCCCCTAGAGAGGTCTCTGCACGGCCCTGGCTGAGTGTGTGTGTGTTTCAGAGCGAATCTGTCTGGATGTTCATATCTGATGGCTTTGATTATGTTTCCTCAGTAAAGTGAGGAAGAAAGAGCAGGTGAGATCCACTAATGAGACCAGTGACCAATGACAGAAACACTTTCCCCTCAACTCTGCTATTTCTGTCAACACAAGAACATTTCGGTTAAAGGACTTCATGTTGAGGGCAGAATCTGTTTATGTGCAATTTTGGGAATTGCATGTCCAAAAATTTATGGAACCATTTCTGTTGCATTTATGAGAGAAATTATAGAGTGAAAAAGCAAAAAATAGCACAAAAATAAGTCATTTATTACTTTCTATTAAAGTAATAGTTCCATTTCTTTAACATTTACCACGATGTTGAACACGAGTCATTTACAGATGCTAGTTTTGCATAAACACGTACATTTGCCTCACATTTCTCTGTCAGCGTTATAAACAAATTTAGTATGTTGTGAATAAAGTGTAAAAATTAAGATCCCTCCACTACTATTCAAAAGTTTGGCTTCTAGATTATTTTATGCTTTTGAAAGCAGTCTCTTCTGCTCATCAAGCCTGCATTTAATTGACTAAAAATACAGTCATCATCATCAATCGGCCGCGAACAGGGTAGGTTTGCAGTCGGTCACCAATTTTCTCCATTTTTTCCCTCCCAAAAAATACAGTAAAAACAGAAAAATTGTGAAATATTATTACAATTTAAAATAACGGTTTCCTATGTGAATATATTGAAAAATGTAATTTATTTCTGTGATTAAAGCTGTATTTTCAGCATCATTACTCCAGTCTCCAGTGTCCTTCAGAAATGACTCTAATATGATGATTTGATGCTCAAAAAACATTTATGATTATTATCAATGTTGAAAACAGTTCATATTTTTCTGGAAACAGTGATGCATTTTATTTTTCAGGATTCTTTGATGAATAGAAAGTTGAATTGAATTTAAAGAAAAATATAACAATGCACCCCTAATACATGTATTGCTTCCTTTTAATAAGAGCTTATTATTATTGTATTAGTTTGCTTGATTATATCACGATTGAAAGTTGTGTTGTTCTTTAACATGAAAATAGCAAAGTGTAATGCACTAATTCTTAAATGAAATATTATAATAATCTCGATTATTTCAGCTTCAGACGCCTGCAGGCCATGAGATGCTAGAGAAAAGCTGCTGTTCTCTTCCCATCATGCTTTGCTTTCTCTGACCTTTCAGACTCAAAGCTTCATCATCTTTATGGCAGCGTACAGCTGTCATTTACCTGTCAATCACTCATAGGAAAGGTCAAGCCAAATGACCCACTCAAAGCGAGGGACCGTCAGAGGTCGTTCATCACACACGGGCCCCGGCCCCGCAATAAACTCCACTATAAAAGCTGAAAGATGCATGTGTGGCCTCAACATGAATCATACTTAAGGGCAAAGGTTTGACGGATTACAACAGGAACCTTGCAGAGCACATCCTTGACGTACCTCGTAACAGTGTGTGTGTGTGTGTGTGTGTGTGTGTGGCTACAGCGGCCAAGCAAACGGCAATGGCAATCTAGGACACTTCTGGGAAATGCTGGACACAGTTCCTCAAACCAGGACACGGGGACCGGATCTGCCGAGCCACATCAAAACAACACAAAGTATGCATGATCTATTTCCAACAAAAACAACACAGAAAGTTCAGTTTTGGGTACTGGAAACGGATGGTGACCCTCTTTAGAAAAAAAAAGCAACTCTTTGCAGTTAAATCTCGATTAATGCTTGTGATTATATTTATTACTATAATAATATTAATATATTATTGATAATAGTGATATATTACATAATTGTCATTATAATTCTATTATATATGTGTTATCAATATTAATACACACTTTTGACAAATACTTAATTTTAGTTATTATTATTATAGTATTAAATATATATAATAACAATTCCCAATTTTAACTTACATCAATATATACCGTATTTGACTGATAATAATAAAAACTGTTAAACCTTAATAATAATATTAATACTAGATTATTATATAAATTGATTACTTCCTAATCTAATTTTAATATTTGATAAATATATTTATTCAATATACTGTAATTATTAAATTATGCAATTTGAAACTATGATGATGAATTACAATAATAATACAAAACTATTTGACTTGAATAATTTTATTTTTTACCACTAGTAAACACTAATAATACATTTACACTTTTCAGTGTACATTTATTGACAAATAATAATATATTTTTACTGTCAATAATGATAATACAGTTTTGACTCAATAATATAAATGTATTACTATTATTAATAAAAATATTGCAACAACAATTAAGTCATCTAATAATTGACATATGCATTTAATCACTAATAGTACCAACAATAATAATGATGATAATAATTCATTCTAACTTTTGAACTTTATTGAAACATTTAATAATAAAAATCTATAATATCGGTAAAAATACCGATCAAAATGTGACATCTTGAAGTAAGATTTGAATGAATTCAAGATTTTAGGTGAATTTACAGCAGGAATATTAAAGGTACGGGACATTTAAGATGAAACCTTTATATTTATTTTTACTTTATATTAAACCTTTATATTTATATTTACCTTTCAAATCTGAAACCAATATGAAACAGAAGTCCTGTAATGGCTGAAGATGCCCTGGGCTTTAAACGAATGCGTATTCTGGTAGTCCTTCATAAGTGATATCATGAGATCTACAGCTTCTCTTCCAGCATTAGTGGATTAAACGTCAGGCTTGTGATGTTAAAGTGGCGGAAGGGTTGATTGTTCTGGAGAATAACCTGAGCCCTGAAACGTCCTTGAGCGAGACGCTTAACGTTTGCTCTGTGGGAAATGTCCCTGCACTGAGAGACTGTCAGTCATGTTAGAAAAGACACAATCAGCTAAATGTCAAATCACTCCTGTAGAACGACACAATCTATAAAGTTTCTGCCGAGGACATTTTGCTGACTCGCGGTATTCTGGTAATGTGAAGTAAAACACCAGGGCTGTGCATCATTTAAAACTGAACTGAGGATGCCTTTTAAATCCCAATACAGTTCAAGAACTCGAACAGGAAGCAGATCGGTTTCGGATGTATGGAAGTAGAATATAAATGGTTCGGTTGGAAGTGTTAAGGGTCATAGATCGACCAATAAAATAGGTAGAATGATAGATAGAACAAACAAACAAAAACAAATGACGACAGACAGAATGATAGATAGAACGATAGACAGACAGTTAGATAGAAAGACAGATAAACAGACAGACAGACAGTATGATAGACAGACAGACAGACAGAGAGACAGACAGAACAATAGACAGACAGATAGACAGATAGAAAGACAGACAGACAGACATATAGATAGATAGAAAGACAGATAGACAGACAGACAGACAGTATGATAGACAGACAGACAGACAGATAGACAGACAGACAGATAGACAGATAGATAGATACGTATATAGACAGACAGACAGACAGACAGACAGAACGATAGACAGACAGACAGACAGACAGATAGATAGATAGACAGAACGATAGAATGACAGACAGACAGAATGACAGACAGATAGACAGATAGATAGATACGTATATAGACAGACAGACAGAACGATAGACAGACAGATAGATAGACAGACAGACAGACAGATAGATAGACAGATAGATAGATAGACAGATAGATAGACAGACAGACAGACAGACAGACAGATAGATAGACAGACAGACAGATAGATAGACAGATAGATAGATAGACAGATAGATAGACAGACAGACAGACAGACAGATAGATAGACAGACAGAACGATAGAATGACAGACAGATAGAATGACAGACAGACAGAATGACAGATAGATAGATAGATAGATAGACAGATAGATAGAAAGACAGATAGACAGACAGACAGACAGTATGATAGATAGACAGACAGATAGATAGACAGACAGACAGACAGACAGACAGATAGACAGATAGATAGATAGATACGTATATAGACAGACAGACAGAATGATAGACAGACAGACAGAACGATAGACAGACAGACAGACAGATAGATAGATAGATAGATAGATAGACAGACAGACAGACAGACAGATAGATAGATAGATAGATAGATAGATAGACAGACAGACAGATAGATAGACAGACAGACAGATAGATAGACAGAACGATAGAATGACAGATAGACAGATTGATAGACAGGCACACAGATAGATATAGAATGACAGACAGATAGAATGACAGACCGACAGATAGATAGATAGATAGACAGACAGACAGACAGACAGACAGACAGACAGACAGACAGATAGACAGATAGATAGATACGTATATAGACAGACAGACAGAATGATAGACAGACAGACAGAACGATAGACAGACAGACAGACAGATAGATAGATAGATAGATAGATAGACAGACAGACAGATAGATAGATAGATAGATAGACAGACAGACAGACAGATAGATAGACAGAACGATAGAATGACAGATAGACAGATTGATAGACAGGCACACAGATAGATATAGAATGACAGACAGATAGAATGACAGACCGATAGATAGATAGATAGATAGATAGATAGATAGATAGATAGATAGATAGATAGATAGATAGATAGATAGATAGATAGATAGATAGATAGATAGATAGATAGATAGATAGATAGATAGATAGATAGACAGAAAGATAGATAGATAGATAGATAGATAGATAGACAGACTGATAGACAGGCACACATACAGATATAGAATGACAGACAGATAGACAGAACAATAGACAGACAGACAGACAGACAGACAGATAGATAGATACACACACACACACACACACACACACACACACACACACGCAGATAGAACGATAGACACACACACACTTCTTCTGTTCTCACATTGGTCTGAGAATCTGTTGTTTGTTGAAACTGTTTTTCAAACAAGTCTTTTAATTAGGACACCAGAGCAAATAATGAGCAGTCAGACGTCTCCTCTCATGTGTCAGTGTCTCGAGTGTGTGTGTGGGATTCATTAGCGGTGTCCAAACACACTGAAGGAGAGGTGCTGCTCCTGCTGTGGTGTGTGTGTGTGTGCGGAGGTCAGAAAGCACAGGAGATATATGGATCGGTTCAGGGGCCGGAGGACGGGGTCACACGGCTGAAAATGAGATGTGCTTTCATGTGCACTCGCAGAAGACGGATCGCAACTTACAGGGTTCGGATTCATACAGAAAGAATAAAACACTTTACCATCTCAGTTACTCCACCAACACAGAAAAAAAAGAGATCTCAACAATGTCTCAAACTGTACACAGATTTGCCAAGAGAAGTAAAAGATGTCGGTTATTGAAATAAAGCTGAAACAATATATAATATAGCTGAAAAACTTACATTTATTTCAGTTCATTTTCAAAAGTTTTAATTTTCGTTTTAGGTTAAGCACTGAAAACTGAAATAAAAATTTAAATAAATTAAAATCTAAATATTAATATGAACCGAAAATGTACCAAAAAACTAATAAAATGACAAAAGCATTTGAAATTTTAATAAAATGACTAAAAATTAAACAAAAATGTATTGATTATACTGAAATATAAAAATATGATAATTAAAAATATTATAAAAAACTGATTCTTCAATGCAACATATAGCTGAGAAAAATATCCAATATTTATAAAATATAATTAATATATATATATATATATATATATATATACATATATATATATATATATATTTATTTATTTATTTTTATTTATTTATTTATTTTTTGGCTTACAAGAGTATCATTGAAAAAAAATCTCTTAATGGATATATATATATATATATATATATATATATATATTAGGGCTGTCAAATGATTAATCATTGAGAAAAAAAAAGTTTGTGTTTACATAATATATGTGGGTGCAATGCGTATAATTATTTTGTATGTATATATATATATATATATATATATAAATACACACACATGCATGTATATTTAATAAAAAAATATTATTTATATATAAAATATTTATATTTATATATAATATAAATTATATATAAATCTATATATAGTATTAAACATGAAAATATTTCTTAAATATATACAAGCATGTGTGTGTATTTATATATATAAAATAATTATACACAGTGCACCCACATAGATTATGTAAACACAAACTTTTATTTTGGATGCGATTAATCGTGATTAATCGTTTGACAGCCCTAATATATATATATATATATAATTTTTTTGCTCACAAGAGTATCATTGAAAAAAAAAGTTTGCTCAGAGTTGATCCATCAATGAGGTCTCATAAAAATGTAAATATTATAAATGTAACTTATTTCCAATAAAATTTAATAAAAAAATAATATTACTTTTTGGCTCAAAAGAGAAAAACACTCGAAAAACAGAAAAACAACTTATTCTCCTGAGCCATGAAAGGGCAAAATCTGAGCTCTACTTGTGTTGATCGTTTGACCAATCGTGGACGTATAACGCCACATAAGAACAAAAACACGAGAATGATTCATCAAGTCCTTGTTCAAAAGCTCATCTGGTTCACTGTAGCGAGAGTAACTGTTAAACGATCAAGCCGCTTGATCTCCACTGAACTCAAGTGTCTGATATCAAACGCGCACACACACACACAGATCTGCAGTGAAAGGTCACCCGTGGAGAGCAGTAATTTGACATGCTGTCTTTTTTTAATTACCAGAAATGGACTGCAGGGGACAAACTTGACCTTTCCTACCTGCGGAACATAAAGCACAACTGCAGCGCACGCGTGTCATCCCGCGCGTCTCTGCGTTAATGAGCCGCGATGACAGGTGACCTTTAGCGCTCCACAGGCCTCGGTCACAGCGGGGACCCGAACTCACATCAGTCATTTACTTAAAACAACACAGACGAGTTACAAGCCAGAGGACATTTATGAAGCTGGGAAAATACATGACAAAACTGCAAAGTCGGATATTACTGTACTTCAAATCTCTGTCTGACAGCATCATTCTCAACCACTAGCTTTACAAACTGTTGATGCCATAACTTTATCACAAAACGTAGTGAGGATAACCCAGTATTTAAAGACCGCATTCCTATCAGAGACTATTCATGCAAATGCATTGTGAAAATATCCTCCTAAATGGATAATGGTGATTACAAAACGTATACTTCAGTCTAATTATTTACTTTATTATTTAAATAATATGAATATTATTTATTATTTTTATAATATTTATTATTAAATGTATTATTTATTATTAAATATATTTTTTTAAAATTAAAAGTACTCTTTTCTATTTGAATATATTTTAAGATTTAATTTATTCCTGCGATCAAAGCTGATTTTTCAGCATCATTACTCCAGTCTTCAGTGTCGCATGATCCTTCAGAAATCACTCTGATCTGATGCTCAAGAAATATTTATGATTATTATTAACATTTCTCTTTATAACATCTTGTTCAGGCTTGATTCTAATCACAATAACATTATTGAACATTTTTTGTCAGTACAAAAAAATGCTAAACTGACAAAAAGTTGTTGTTTTTTGTTATAATTGTGATTTTATAATATTTAGATATGAATCCAACTGGAAAAACTTGTGAAAAGATATATAGTTTGGTTAGTCAAATAGCAAATAGCTGTTAGTGGAGCGCCATCTAGTGGTTAAAGTGATTTTTTTTTTTTTTTTTAAAAGCATTTTCCAAAATAATAATAATAATAATAGGTCTTTTATAAAGTGCATTCTACATACAATGCCATTTTTTTGTAAAAGGCCTATTTAAATAAATATTTATTTATTTGTTTACTTGTAGAAATGTAAAATATATCAAAAATACTCCAAAAACTGCACACATGTTGAGTAAAAACATTAATAAACAGAGTAAAATTACAAAAAAAATATATATATATATAATATAAATAAATATATATATATAAATATATATATATACAGTATATATATATATATATATATATATATATATATATATTACTGTTACAAAATGTAATGTTATTTTCTGCGGTCCCTGGACAGCCCAAAGATAATGAGTGTTAGACACAAATGAAGATAATACAAGGGTTAAAGGGACAAGCAATATAACCCAACAATGTATTCAAAGCTTGCCCAAGCACACACTCTCTTCCTCAGGATCAGTCTCGAAGCAGAAAGCTGTAACTTCTTTTCATTGTTTAGAGTGAAGATGCTCCTATTGAGCAAGGACTGTGTCAAAGTAGCAGAAGACGTAATCTTATTCTCTGGCGTGTTAAGACGGAGAGAGACAGAGACCTTTATTTCCCCTCATAATCCTCTTAAACAGTCTTCTGACTTTCGCTGTAATATCCTCATCGGACTGACCCGTGAGAATACAGCAGTTCAGTGTCAATCCTCACACTCGAAAAATACAGCAACACTGGATCTCAAAAAAATAAGAGAGCCCTGAAACAGAGCGTTACTGACAGACCAGAAGAGCGGAGCTGCAACAATCTCAAACTCAAGCATGAAAACCTATTCGGGCCCAAAAACATAATAAAGACATTGAATCAAGGGTTTATTAGATCCAATTAAACCATTTCTGAAGACAGAAGTGAAATAATTAACCCATATTCTATGACTAGGCGACACATTTGAGAAGATTTTTCTGACCTATGGACTATTTCATGTTGCTGAAGAGACTCTCTGTACTGGTGGAGGTGTGCATTCCTATTCCCTGCCATCTGTGGTGGGTTTTACCCATCTATGAGCTCTGACCCGTCTCTGAGTGATGTATCTCTCAGTGTCATCCAGAAAGCTTCCTCATCCGGCCTCTGAGAAACATGAGGATCTCCTGACAGGAGGCTGCAGAGACGGTCAGGGATCACATGACCTGAGAGACGAACCGCTGGACGACACAACTGTGCTCTTCGTTTCAGAATGAAACTCTCCGTTTGAATCACTCACTTTACTTGTGCTCAGGGCTCATATTATCGCTGTTATGATATCAGATTTGTCCCTACACAATTATCACGGCCATAAGAATTCACAATAGCGATATCAACAGAAATCTTAAAAAAAATTAAATAATGCTATCAGTCAAATGAATCATCATTTTGTTTATTTTGGGTTTTAAAAAAAGAAGGAACAATTACACTTAATGGCAACCAGTATAAAATATAGTAACTTCCTTCTGTGAACTAATGTGGCTTCTTAATGAGACAGAAATTATCTTATTTTACAGTTACAATTTGTTTTTTTATGTTTTTTATTTTAGTTAACTATAAAAGCCCTGGTTCAAATGTTGTTTTGGTAGAAAAGTGTTTAAGTAAGGAATGACTGAATTTTTGAAAAATAAAGCACACCCGAGGAGTGATTCTAATCATAATGTAATTTTATTGAAAAACTTTTTTTTTCAGTACCAAAAATGCTCAACTTTGACAAAAAGTATTTTATTTTTGTTATAATTGTTTTTTTTTAAAGAATATTTAGATATGAATCCAACTGAATCCAACTTGTGAACAGATACCTTTGGTTAGTAAAATAGCAAATATAGTGGAGCTCTATGGTCATGCACTCTTAGAAGAAAAGGTTCCATAGAACCTTAAAAGGTATTACGGTATATAAGGTATTACGTATTTGGAACCCCTGAAAGGTTCTATACACTCTTAAAAAAAGGTTTCCTCTGGGTTCTATATAGAGCCCTGGGGTTCCATACTTGGTCAATAGAACCTTTTACCAAAAAAAAATGGTTCTATATAGAACCATTTTGGAGTTCCATATATGAAGCGGGGGATGGAACCATTTCTGGTTCTAAATAGAACCATTTTTTCTAAGAGTGTGTAGCAGTAAAAGTGATTTTTTACTTTATTTTAAAACCGCATTTTCCAAAAAATGGACAGAAATCTTACTTTAAACCATCTAAAATGATCCATGTTATCCACATCAATGAAAATTCGATAAATTTATAAATTGAATTTTACATAAAATGCTGGTTTTTTTTGGGGGGGGGGGGGGGGGGTTTCGAAAAAGGCCATTTAAATAAATAATTATTAATTTATAGAAATGTAAAAGATGTAAATGTTGAGTAAAAACATTAATAAACCAAGTAAAATTATATTTGTTATATACAGTGCCCTCCACAATTATTGGCACCCCTGTTTAAGATGTGGTCGAGGACTTTTAAAAAGTCTCCCTTTTTTTTAAACAACATAGAATCCAAATGCAAAAAAAGATAAAAATCCAACCTTTTATTTAAGTACATTACTTTGGTGGTAATTTTTTTTTTTAAAATTTAAAAAAATAAAAACTTCAAATCATGTGTCCCACAATTATTGGCACCCCTGATGTTAATACTTTGTACAACCCCCTTTTGCCAACAAGACAGCACTTAATCTCCTCCTATAACATTTCACAAGATTGAAGAACACAGAGAGAGGGATCTTTGACCATTCTTCTTTGCAAAATCTTTCTAGATCATCCAGTATCCTGGGCCCTCTCTTGTGCACTCTCCTCTTTAGCTCACCCCACAGGTTTTCGATTGGATTGAGGTCTGGGGACTGAGATGGCCATGGGAGGACCTTGAGTTTGTGACTGAACCATTTTTGTGTAGATTTTGCCACACGTTTTGGATCATTATCCTGCTGAAAGACCCAATGACGACCCATCTTCAGCTTTCTGGCAGAGGCCATCAGGTTTTTATTTAAAATGTCCTGGTAGTTCAAAGCGTTCATAATGCCATGCACCCTAACAAGGTTCCCAGGGCCTTTGGAAGAGAAACAGGCCCACAGCATCACAGATCCTCCACCATACTTCACGGTGGGCATGAGGTACTTTTCGGCATACACATCTTTTGTTTTACTCCAGATCCACTTAGAGTGTTTGTTGCCAAAAAGCTCAATCTTAGTCTCATCCGACCAAAGCACACGATCCCAGATGAAGTCCCAGTGCCGCTTGGTAAACTCCAGACATTTACGTTTGTCAGTGTTAGTGAGAAAAGGCTTTTTCCTAGCATGCCTCCCAAACATCTTATTGGCATGTAGAGAGCGTCTGATGGTTGTTTTGGAGATTTTGTGACCCCAAGATGCCACTATTTGATGCAATTCTGTGACAGTGAGCTTAGGACTTTTTTTACTTTTCTTAGCATCCTCCTCACAGTGCGTTGTGGCAAGATAAACTTGGGACCTCTTCCAGCCTTGTTTGTCACTGTTCCTGTTGTTTTAAACGTCTTAATGATTCCTCTAACTTTAGATATGGGCAATATAAGGTGAGTGGCTATTTTCTTGTAGCCATTGCCTGACTTATAAAGGTCATCACACATCTGCCTTACTTGAATGGTGTGTTCTCTTGTCTTTGCCATGTTGACAAATGGGTAAGAGAATTAGGCCTCTGTGTCATGTCATATTTATACCCCAGGGAAATAGGAAGTCATGAATTACTAATTAAAAGTTCCTAGATATCCTGACCAACATTAGCAACTACAGAAAATATATATTTTTTTTAAAAAATCAATTACATTTTTCAGCGGAATTGTTAGGGGTGCCAATAATTGTGGGACACAGGATTTGAAGTTTTTATTTTTCTAAATTTTTACATTTTTTTTTACCACCAAAGTAATGTACTTGAATAAAAGGTTGGATTTTTCTCTTTTTTTGCATTTGGGTTCTATGTTGTTTAAAAAAAAGGGAGAATTTTTAAAAGTCCTCGACCACATCTTAAACAGGGGTGCCAATAATTGTGGAGGGCACTGTATATATATATATATATATATATACACTATTCTGTGACAAATTTAAATGTTATTTTCTGGGGTCCAATAGACCCCAAAGACCACACGCGTGATTCCCAAACGAAGATCATCAAAGCGTTGACCCATATTCACTGTAGCGGCTTGAATCCAATGATGTTACCGCTGAGAGACTGAGACAGGGACTGTTTGCAACTGACTGACGCAGAAACACATATCGATGAGGCAAATGATTTTTTACTAGCAATTCTTTATTGCTGGCTGATGTATATTGATTGTACAAGGTTTGCTGCTCAAAGTTTGCTGGTCAAAGTTTACTGGTCAAAGTTTACTGGTCAACATAGAATACATCGCCCCTGCTCACCCCCTCTCACCTGACATAATCAGTGAACAGGTGACTAATATTCACATTCACATGTAATCACGTGACCCGCCACCAGGATCAGGTGACAATAAAAACAAAACAAAAAACCATTAACTCTTTCATGTCCACAACATTCCAGCCCCTAATTATTATCAAATAATTATTACAATTTCACTAGAAACATGAATTTTTCAAATCACCAATGCATTAGCAACATCATAAAGGCTGGTGTCCATTTCTTCTCACAAAAAAGGAAAAAATCCTGAAAAAAAAAATAATCAAAAAAGTGTTCGTAGTCATAATGTTCATAAAGTCAGGCAACAAGTGAAGTTATCCATCTTCTGCTTCTTGTAAAAGACAGACCTTGGTTATCGGCCTGTCCAGACAGCTGCTTTTAGTCTTAATTTGCACATGACGCACAAATCCTTTTCTGTCTGGAAAAGTTTGAAT
The DNA here is from genome assembly GCF_988280905.1 of Pimephales promelas. Lineage (NCBI taxonomy): Eukaryota > Metazoa > Chordata > Actinopteri > Cypriniformes > Leuciscidae > Pimephales > Pimephales promelas. The sequence continues at coordinate 33,808,497 of NC_142781.1, read as the reverse complement.
TATGCGTCCCAGAAGCCAAGAGTTTCGAGGTGCTGTGTTATCCACTATAAGCACGATGTCTCCTGATTTAAAATTGCGTTTGACTCTTGACCATTTCTGACGTTCCTGAAGCTGCGGTAAATACTCCTGAACCCATCTCTTCCAGAACAAATCTGACATGTACTGGACTTGTTTCCATCGTTTACGAGCATAAACATCATCCTTTTTGAATTCTCCGGGTGGTAAAGATGGTGAAGTCCTCAAAAGCAACAGGTGATTTGGTGTTAATGCTTCCAAGTCACTGGAGTCTGTGGATGCTAAGGTTATTGGACGACCATTAATAATTGCTTCCACTTCACAAAGAACGGTGTGTAGGCCTTCCTCATCCAGATTCTGCACTTTTAACGTAGAATTCAGAACTTTACGTACAGATCTAATTAACCTCTCCCATGCCCCTCCATAATGTGATCCAGTTGGGGGGTTAAACGTCCATTTAATTCCTTTCTGAAGAAGGACATCATTGATCTTACACTGATTCCATTCCTTTATGGAGACTCTTAACTCACGTTCTGCTCCAACAAAGTTCTTTCCATTATCCGATCGAAGTTCCTGGACTTGTCCACGTCTAGCAATGAAACGTCGCAGTGCGTTGATGAAAGAATCAGTGTCCAATGAAGGTGCCACTTCAATATGTATAGCTCGTATGGCCAAACAGGTGAAGATTACTCCATACCTTTTCACAACGCTTCTTCTACTCTTTACCTCAAAAGGTCCAAAATAATCTACCCCAACACGGGTAAATGGAGGTTCATTCGGAGTAACTCTTTCTGATGGCAAATCTGCCATCTTTTGGCATCCTGGAAGTGAATTCAGTCTTCGACAGATGACACATTTAGACAATACTCTTCTTATTGCTGTACTTACACCAGTAATCCAATACTTTTGTCGTAATTTAGACAACATATGATTACGACCAGCATGTCCTACCTCCTGATGGATGTGTCGCAGGAGGATATCAGAGATGTGAGATTTCTTGGCTAAAATGACTGGATGTTTGGATTGTTCAGGCATTGATGCCCTACTTAATCGTCCACCAACCCTCAAGACATCATCAAGAACAGGGCAAAGTCCATGAATGCAACTACTTTTCTTTACTCCTTCACCTCTTTTTAGACTAGCAAGCTCATCAGGAAATGTCTTTTCTTGTGAGAGTCTAATAATCTCTAATTCTGCGGTCTCAAGTTCTTCTGTTGAAAGGTGAGATCGTTCAAACTGACCTTTGAAAATCTCCATTTCTCTTTCCACAGAGATTAGTTGTTCATTTGAATCAGAACAAGAAAAATCAAGTCTCAGTTGTTTCCTCTTCTCACTAAAAGACAAGAGCAGCTTCTTAAACCTCAAAATCCAAGCGAATGCTTTCTTTAAACGGAACCAAGAAGAAAAGTGATAGATGAAACGTGAAAGCACATCATCCTCTTCTTTAAGCTGTACAGAGTTAACCTCAACACTTGCCTTGACCTCAGGATCATCCACTTCAAGCTTCTCAAGTTCTTTGAGATTAGCAGGCCACTTACTTTCATGAAGACAAAGAAAGGCAGGACCAGAGATCCATGTCTTGTTCTTAAGAAACACATTGACAGTTGATCCTCTGGAAGCAACATCTGCTGGGTTGCTTGCTGTGTCTACATATCTCCATTGTGAAGCTTGAGAGGCCTTGAGAATTTCAGTCACTCGATTGGCTACAAATATTCGAAATCGTGAGGTCTCGTTCTTGATGTATTTGAGAACAGATGCACTGTCCGTCCAAAAGACAGAATCTTGAAGCTGCAGGTGCAGTTCTTTCTTCCATAACACATCCATGCGGCTTGCCATGGTAGCAGCAATGAGCTCCATACGAGGGATGGTAACAGACTTAATTGGTGCTACTCTTGATTTTCCCATGATAAAAGCACAGTGTACTTGAGAATGCTTGTTTTGTAAAAGCAAGTATGTCACCGTTCCATATCCATCCTGGCTCGCATCAGAAAAATGATGCAACTGTGCATTCGTGATGTCACCAAAGTTTGGAGGTTTTAAACATCTGGGAAGCACAAAACTTTCCAGATGGTGAAGTTCTTGCAGCCATGTGGTCCATTTTTTTACAACCAATTCAGGCAAGACATCATCCCAACCTGAATCTCCTTTACAGATATCTTGCAAGATCTTTTTTGCAGACAACACAACAGGACTCACAATTCCCAACGGATCGTAGATGGAACCAATCATGGAAAGGATTCCTCTTCTGGTTAGAGGTCTGTCTTTTACTACAATCTTGAATTTGAATACGTCAGACTGAATGCACCACTGCACTCCCAACACTCTCTCAACTGATGGAGTGTCCCAATCCATACTCAAGTCTTTCACTGTCTTTGCTCTTTGATCCTCCGGTATTTCGTCTAGCACTTGACGCCTGTTGCTCATCCATTTTACGAGCTTAAATCCACCCTTGGCACATATGGATACAAGCTCCTGATGTAAAGTTATCGCTTGTTCAACGGAACTGACGGAGACCAAACAATCATCAACATAAAAGGAATGTAAGATTGTATCCACTGTTTCACTGTTAAACTGCCTTTTATTATCTTGTGCACATTTCCTAAGTGCAAAGTTTGCGCAGCTAGGAGATGATGTTGCTCCGAAGAGGTGTACTCGCATCCTAAAGTCAACTGGATCTTGACTTAAGTCCCCATCTGGCCACCAAAGAAACCTTAACAAATCAACATCATCAGCTGGCACTCTTACTTGATGAAACATTGATTCAACATCGGCCATGATCACCACTGGTTCCTTTCGAAATCTTGTTATCACTCCAATGAGTGAGCTGGTAAGGTCTGGTCCTTGCAAGAGTTGAGCATTAAGTGATGTTCGCTGAAAACTTGCTCCACAATCAAATACCACACGGATTTTTTTCTTAGTAGGATGGTAGACACCATGATGTGGGATGTACCAGATCTTTCCATCATTACGTGTCATATCCTTCGCTGGTACTCGCTCTGCATAACCTTTGGATACCATATCCTTGACAAAAGCTTTATAGTCAGCACAGAAACCTGAATCTCTTTGAAGTCTCTTCTTTAGATGAAAGGCACGTTGTTCCACAACTTTTCGATTGTTTGGCATTTGTACTCTCTTTCTCAGAGGTAAACCTATTTCATAATGCCCATCAACAAGTTTGATCGAACGAGTCACCATTTCCATGAATTTTTGATCTTCTTTTGAATTGCCTGTTTGTTCATCTTGGCTACATTCTGGGAAGTCCATTTTAAACTGCTGTTGCCATAGGTCTTCCAAATTCATTACTGAAATTCTGTTGACAGTGACTTCTGGCTGAGCACAATCCATTTGGTTATCGCTGTTTCCAGAGAGTGGTCCATTCACAGTCCATCCCAACATTGTCCTGATTGCATAGGGTCCATCATTTACGCTGCGGATTACCTCCAATGGTTCCAAAGCTTTCGGAACATTTGTCCCTATCAGCAGCTCAATCCCTGCCTCAATCTCAGGTAAATGAACACTCTTTAAATGGGGCCATCTGCGAAGATCTTTTCCTCTAGGTATATTCCCTTTATGTACAGGCATACTTTCCTGTGTATAAACTTGATTTAATTCACAAAAGTTGCGACCATTCAAGCCAGCTACCTCCAGTCCAGATAAAACATGACTATTTACAACCTTTTCTTGCCCCATAGTTCGTAGAAGTATCCGCACTTTGTTTCCTGTGAGGTTGAGTCTTCTCATTAAACTCTCCGTACAAAACACAGCAGTGCTCCCTTGATCTAAAAAAGCATAAGTGGTGACTATTTTGCTGCCTTTTTTGGCCTTGATTTGTACAGGGACAATCGGGAGTTTACAATCACGATCACCAGCCCCAGTAAGACCACTAGATACTAAGACATCATCCACTGCCATTTTTGCTTTCTTTTCAGTTCCCTTTACTTTGGGAATGATATGCAGCAAAGTAGGATGTTTAAGACCACAAACATCACAATAAAGACGTTTCTTGCACTCTTTGCTTATGTGCCCCATACACAAGCACCCAAAACAAATTCCACTTTCTTTTAAGAAGCCAATCTTCTCTTTTTGGGATTGTTTTCCCAACTGAGGACACATACCCAATGTGTGTGCACCTCTACAGTGGTAACATTCTTTCATATCAAATCCAGCCTTTTTCTGTGATGTATTTTCAGATTCATTTTCTTTGCTTGCAGCGACCACTGTGGTGGCAAAGCTGGTACCTTTTATTCCAGGCCGAAATTGCGATTTTGGTCTTTTCACATCCTTATTAGTTGACAAAGTAATGTCCTGTATGTTTCCAAATACTGGGTCAGTTAGAATTTTGACTTGATGTTCTAAAAAATGAACGATATCAATAAAGGAAACTCTGTGTCGGTGTCTTTCTTGTAGTTCACAAACCACCGTTCTCCATTTATCCCGGAGTCTGTAGGGCAATTTCTTTATGATTATCATCATGTTAGCAGGCATGTCCAAATCGTGCATGTACTGCACTTCCTCCATGACGTTACTACAGCCTCTAAGAAAAAGACTGAATTCTTGTAAAGCATTCACATCTTCAGCTTTAATTTGAGGCCATGAGAGCACTTTATTAATATAAGCAAATGCAACCTTCTGTTCATTGCCAAAATGTTCATGCAACAAAGTTTTGGCCCTAATGTATCCTCTTTGTGGATCAATATGCTGACAACTCTGTATCAACTCCCTTGGAAAACCGACAGTATACTGTTCAAGATAGTACAGGCAATCACTGTCGTTATCTATCTTACTTTCAACGTTATTTTTGAAAGCTCTCATGAATGCATGGTACTGTAAGGGATCACCATCGAACACGTTAAGATCTTTCTTGGGCAAGGATGATAAACATTGCTGTTTTAACAATAGTGTTGTTATTTCATTTTGCTTTCTCATTATTCCGAATATGTGGTTTTGCTCTCCATCGTTGGATTCATCATGAGAATTTAAGACATTTCCTTGTGATATCTGATCCACTGTTTGGTATCTAGACAGGTGTTGGCTCACAGGATGAGGCTGTGAAAATACTGGTTGTTGTACCATTGTCTCTTTAGGCCTTGCACCTGATTCCAAACACTCATGCATTGATCTTTTTTCTCTTAGAAACTTTGGAGGAACAAATGATTTAGCACTGGCATTAAGACTTTGTGTTTTCTTTTGTTCATTCTCTAACTTGGAATGTTTCCTTCCTGAACGATCAGATTTACTGCTTGACACACTCTGAGATTTCAAAACATTCAGTTTGGCCATTTGAATAGCAATTTCTCCATGCAAATTAAGTTGTTCTTTCTTTTTCCGTAACTGTTCTTCTTGATCCTCCAGCTCATGCTTATCCTTCAAGAATTGTTGTTGTGCCCTTAATGCTGCCAATTCAGCCTCTGCTTTGAGACGTACAGAAGAAGTAGATGATGCCACAGATCTTTTTTCTGTTGTTGAGCTTTGAACTTTTGATAATATACTCCCCACGTTTGATACACTGTCAGTTGGTTGGATGTCATCTTGTAAAAACGATGCATGATCTAGCACTTGAGGATTGGGAAACTCTTCCTGTATTGCCCCAGCACACGACTGAACAGACATAGCGTTCTCCAATGATCCATCTGGTTCACTCAACCAATGTTGAACAGCTTCTTTGAATGTGTTGCTGTATTTCATAATACTCTGAAACCATTCATTTTGTTTTTCCTGTTCATCTTTAGGAAGTAAAGGAATCACCATGTCGTGCATTTTGCTGGCATTTTCACAAAGCTGAACAAGAGTTTTAAACTGAATTTGCATTTGGGAGGCATTTTCCTTTCTCTTCATAAGATTTTTCATCTCTGGTATCTGGCTCTTAATTTTGTTTACATTTGATTTCCGTTTCATTTGCAAACTTTCAATTTTGTTCGCCAAGGCCTTTGCAGTAAGTTTAGTTTCTCTTTTACCGCAATCATTTTCAAAGCCAGTGACGCCATCAACACTCACTTCACTCATGCTTGAGTTCTCAAAAGAAACCAATGTTCGTATAACTCAAATCCTCCAACATCACAGCGTCAGCAGCACGTAAACAAACGCCGTCAACATCGCGACACTATTTTTCAACACAAACGGATCGCCAACAACAAGCTTTAAACACCAGAGCTCTGTGCAAAAATAGACTAGCCAAACAACAAACAATCACACAGCCGCGTGACCATCCCCAATGGATAGACAACGACGAACATCAATCTGCGCGCAATCCAATACTGCACAGCGGATTAGAACAAAGCCCAACAGGCTTACCTATTCGGTGATTGTTTGCATGCTTCTCTTCGGAGCTTTGCTGGTCCAGACTCGCTGGTGATTCAACTTCTGCGATGGCTGAAAATTCCTTTCCTTTTAAATGAACAGAATCATATCCTCCGTCTGCGATGTGCACTTAATCCGTTCTTGCGCGTCCGCTGAGAATGATCTATGTTGACAAATTGTAGCGGCTTGAATCCAATGATGTTACCGCTGAGAGACTGAGACAGGGACTGTTTGCAACTGACTGACGCAGAAACACATATCGATGAGGCAAATGATTTTTTACTAGCAATTCTTTATTGCTGGCTGATGTATATTGATTGTACAAGGTTTGCTGCTCAAAGTTTGCTGGTCAAAGTTTACTGGTCAAAGTTTACTGGTCAACATAGAATACATCGCCCCTGCTCACCCCCTCTCACCTGACATAATCAGTGAACAGGTGACTAATATTCACATTCACATGTAATCACGTGACCCGCCACCAGGATCAGGTGACAATAAAAACAAAACAAAAAACCATTAACTCTTTCATGTCCACAACATTCACTATTGATTTGCTTGGTCAGTGTCGTTGTGGGTTTTGTTGTCGACTGAAAGGACGTTTGAAATCACTGAAATCATTTGGCGGTCAAAACTTGCCTGGAACTATTTTAGCCGTGCGTACTGCACACCTTAGAACGTTCGTCAACCAATCAGATTCAAGCATTCAACAGCGCTGTAGTACAAGACCTTTATAAAAGCAGGACCACAATAACAAACAGATACAAGTTTCCCAGCCTCTAACAATGCACAAATCAAAAGCTATTACAGAAAACAAGAGAAAGACAGATCCTGTTTTGTCAGAGGCTGTTAAAAACAACAAGAACCTCGTAATGAAACTCATCCGTCGCCAAAACACGATTTACTCCGTCCACAAAATAAGCCAACTCAACGTAAAATGAGAATTCAACAGAATTTCCCATTAACGCCATTTCCTCCCCAGAGAAACATCTCATAAAAAAACGAGACCCAAATGTTATTGGAGTTTTCTGGAAGGCTGCCCGTGAGGGTAACTGGATGGGTCACACATAAAACGAAGGCAGATTGAAAAAAAAAAAATCACGCGAATGAAGAACAATGGAGCAAAAAGTGCTGGTTTTGCGATTTCACTTCTAGGACTCTTTATAAAGCCTTCAAGTGAGGCAAACTATTTAAAGCTACTCGACGCTGGTTGGGTTTTTATAACTTGAACGTGTCCCGTGGGCATAAATGCAGAGCAGAAACTCAATTCAGGGTTTCTTTAAAAGGGAATGTGCAATGTCACTAATGATACGCTGCTGTGCATCCGTCAGGAGTGTGTGTGACAGGTTTGACTGACAGTGACACACTCCTCCACCAGACGTGGATCACGCACGCCCTCGTGATTGATGATGTCTATTTATATCAAAACCTCTGCACAGTTTGACACGACCACACACACCGCCCCTCAGACACAGTGATTGATGCAAGGCTGCTGATTTTTCCAGTTGTTTATCTGGAATAAAATAAATCTGATGGAGGACAATTTAAAGAGGTCATGCAATGGAAAGCAGGCATTTTTACACACTTAAAACTTCTATACAGTCCATCCACAACATGTTCTGAGACTAAGCAGTTGAATGGCTCCTTCAGAAATGGTCATTAACATTAAAATCCCACACTGTAGAAAAATAGTGTTGGTTTAACTGGTTGCATTAAAATTTTAAGTTCATTGAAGTGGGAAAAATGAGTTAATACATCAATGAAGGAGATTGATTTAAGCATCAGAAACTTAAAATAGTATGTTATCTGAACTACATGAATTATTTAAGTTGATTTGACAAAAGAAAAAATGTTGTGATTACATATCATGAAAAAAATTATTTATTATTTATTTATATATTTATTTATATATTTATTTATTATTATTATTTTTTTTTTGAAAATATACCGGTAGCCTCAAAAATGTCAGTGTTTTGGGTTTTGGCCACACCAAACTAGGTTGGATTAATTAATAAATGTCTCAAAAGGATGTGCTAACTTGCACTGCATAATTTTCATTAAAAAAAGATGTATTACATCACAATGTTTTAATGCATATGAAAGAAGTCTCTTAGCCCTTTGGTCTACTTTATAAATAAACTAGCCTCTTCTGCTCACCACGGCTGCATTAAATTTGATCCAAAAATACAGAAATATTGTGAAATATTATTTTAATTTCAAATAACAGATTTGCGTTTATACATATTGTTAAATATAATTTATTCCTGTGATGTAAAGCTGAATTTTCAGTCTTCAGTGTCACATGACCCTTCAGAAATCACTCTAATATGATGATTTGGAAGGATAAAAATGGTTTTCCAACCTTTTCACAACCTAAAGTTTTTGCAAGTAAGAAGTGCAAATGATGACTGTTTCTGCTGCTGATGCAAAAAAAAAAAAAAAAAAAAAAAATGATGTAGTGCAAGTTAGCACATCCTTTTGAGACATTTATTAATTAATCCAACCTAGTTTGGTGTGGCCAAAACCCAAAACACTGACATTTTTGAGGCTACCGGGATATTTTCAAAATGCTGTATTTTGTAATGTTGGCTAACCCTAACCGTTTGCATCTAAAATGTAACTTTTTTTGTATTTATTAAAAACATTAAAAAATATTTTCATGATTTGTAATCACAACATTTTTTCTTTTGTAATATTACAGTAATATTGTGAAATATATTTTTTTCAATTTCAAATAACAGTTTTGTATTTATACATATTGTTAAATGTAATTTATTCCTGTGATGAAAAACTGAATTTTCAGTCTTCAGTGTCACATGACCCTTCAGAAATCACTCTAATATGATGATTTGGAAGGATACAAATGGTTTTCCAACGTATTCACAACCTAAAGTTTTTGCAAGTAAGAAGTGCAACTAAATGATGACTGTTTCTGCTGCTGATGCAAAAAAAAAAAACAACTTGTGTAACATAAGTGGACTTGAGTGCTACAAAATGCTACCCATGTGAAGAAAATGGCTTTTTAAATCAGTAGGTGTTCTGAAGACAAACTCCAGGCTACAGCAGTGTCTGTTCTCGCCTACACACTCGCTCAGATAATTAAGAAATATCAACTAAACACCGTCCACTCACTGACAGCCTGCTCACCCACACAGTATCTCAACACACACACACACACACACTGGGTCCTAATGCAACATGGTGCTGCTGATTGACCATATGTTAATGTCACGTGAATGTGTGAGCCGAGGTGGTGACGACCTTCATTTGATTATTTTTTATTATTATATTATATATTATTATTTAAAATTGAGCATAAGCACATTATACAATTTTTTTTTAGTTTAACTTAAAAAAGTAACCTGGTTGCCTAAAATTTTAAGCTCATTGAAATGGAAAAACTGAGTTAATACAATGAAGGAGATTGATTTGACAAAAGAAAAAATGTTGTGATTACAAATCATGAAAATATTTATATATATATTTTTTTACAGTTTATTCAATTTTCTTTAATAATTCAATTTTAAAAATTTATTATTAGAGGAAATTGAATAAAGTGTTTTTTGTAAATTATGTATATGCATATACATAAATAAAAAAACACTTTATTCAATTTCCTCTACACTGTAAAAAAATATTGTTGGTTTAACTTAAAAAAGTAAATAACCTGGTTGCCTTAAAATTTTAAGTTGATTGAACTGGAAAAATTGAGTTAATACAATGAAGGAGATTGATTTGACAAAAGAAAAAATATTGTGATTACAAATCATGAAAATATATATATATATTTACAGTTTATTGAATTTTCTTTAATAATTCAATTTTCAAACTTTATTATTAGAGGAAATTGAATAAAGTGTTTTTTGTAAATTATGTATATACATAATTAAAAAAAAACACTTTATTCAATTTCCTCTATCACTGTAAAAAATATTGATGGTTTAACTTAAAAAAGTAAATAACCTGGTTGCCTTAAAATTAAGTTCATTGAACTGGAAAAAGTGAGTTAATACAATGAAGGAGATTAATTTAACCATCAGAAACTCAAAATGATATGTTAGCTGAACTAAATAAATTATTTAAGTTGATTTGACGAAAGAAAAAATGTTGTGATTACTACACTGTAAAAAAAATATTGTTGGTTTAACTTAAAAAAGTAAATAACCTGGGTTGCCTTAAAATTTTAAGTTCATTGAACTGGAAAAAGTGAGTTAATACAATGAAGGAGCTTAATTTAACCATCAGAAACTCAAAATTATATGTTATCTGAACTAAATAAATTATTTAAGTTGATTTGACGAAAGAAAAAATGTTGTGATTACTACACTGTAAAAAAAATTGTTGGTTTAACTTAAAAAAGTAAGTAACCTGGTTGCCTTAAAATTTTAAGTTCATTGAACTGGAAAAAGTGAGTTAATACAATGAAGGAGAGTAATTTAATCATCAGAAACTCAAAATAATAAGTTATCTCAACTAAATAAATTATTATAAAGTTGATTTGACAAAAGAAAATATGTTGTGATAATAAATCTTGAAAATATTTTTTTACAGTGTAATAATAATAATAATAATACCAAAAATATTAGGCTACATAAAAATTTGTTTATTTTTGATAAAATTTTTATTTTAGGCTGAAAAAAATTATTCATCAAATAAACTGTAGACTTTGAAACATATCCAGTTGTGCTTTCCACTAAAGGTCCGTGTCCCTGCTGTAACTCTCTCACACTCACTCGCTAGTGAAGGTGACGGTGTGTCTGAGGTTACGCGGCACACACCGCGCATACCGATGCGACTCTTATCAGAGCGGACGGCGACGTGTTTTTGCTCAGGATTCACGAGGTGAGAGCAGAATGTCAACGAGTCCACTGCAGCATACACACGTCTCACATCAACACACCTGTGCTCTCAGACGCAAAACTAGACGTACTGAAACGTTCAAGCCAAGAAATATCATCTACAATAGTGCATGAACTTCAGAGATGCTTCATTCATAATGCAATGCAAATAGGATTCATCAGTGATCATTACTCTAAAGAAAAGTCTTCATCAATATACAATAAATCACTCTGGCTTGTAACGCCCACTTCTCATGATCCAATCTAAACAGTCATTTGGCTCTGTAAGCACCTCACAAACACCACACTGGTGTTTGTGAGGTGCTTACAGAGCACCTCAAATATGGACAAACCCAGCAATTGGGTTTTACTTTTTTTAATTTAATTTAACTCAACGTTTGGGTTTGTCCATATTTGACCCAAAGTTGGGTTAAAACAACCCAGCAATTTTTTGAGTGTAGTAAGAATATTATAGAAATGATACTAAAACTGAAACCAAATTAATGTATTTATGTTAACGGTCTTCTATTTTGTTGCCATCATATAAAACTGCAAAAATAGAAAAAAAAAAGACACTAAATTGCTTAAAGGGACAGTACACTCTAAACAATGCTGGGTTGTTTGAACCCAAATTTGGGTAAAATATGGAAAAACCCAAATGTTGGGTTAAAAATGTAATTTCAAATTTTACTTTAACTTTCACCTTCAACTGTACATTTTTTTATTGGATTTTTAACCCAACGTTTGGGTTTGTCCATATAACAACCCAGCAATTTTTTGAGTAAGTATATTATAGAAATGATAGTAAAACTGAAACCAAATTAATGTATTTATGTTAACGGTCTTCTATTTTGTTGCCATCATATAAAACTGCAAAAATAGAAAAAAAAAGACACTAAATTGCTTAAAGGGACAGTACACTCTAAACAATGCTGGGTTGTTTGAACCCAAATTTGGGTAAAATATGGACAAACCCAAATGTTGGGTTAAAAATGTAATTTCAAATTTTACTTTAACTTTCACCTTCAACTGTACATTTTTTATTGGATTTTTAACCCAACGTTTGGGTTTGTCCATATTTGACCCAAAGTTGGGTTAAAACAACCCAGCAATTTTTTGAGTGTAGTAAGTATATCATAGAAATGATAGTAAAACTGAAACCAAATTAATGTATTTATGTTAACGGTCTTCTATTTTGTTGCCATCATATAAAACTGCAAAAATAGAAAAAAAAAGACACTAAATTGCTTAAAGGGACAGTACACTCTAAACAATGCTGGGTTGTTTGAACCCAAATTTGGGTAAAATATGGACAAACCCAAATGTTGGGTTAAAAATGTAATTTCAAATTTTACTTTAACTTTCACCTTCAACTGTACATTTTTTATTGGATTTTTAACCCAACGTTTGGGTTTGTCCATATTTGACCCAAAGTTGGGTTAAAACAACCCAGCAATTTTTTGAGTGTAGTAAGTATATCATAGAAATGATAGTAAAACTGAAACCAAATTAATGTATTTATGTTAACGGTCTTCTAAGCACCTCACAAACACCACACTTTGTATACATTTTTCTTATAAAGCATCTGGATCAGAATCTCTCTCTCTCTGTCTGTCAGTATATCTCTCGCTCATGCTCGGCCCACACACGGGTGATGTCTGAGTCACTAACAACTGGAATTAGAAGCGTTTCTCCCATCGCTCAACATGGAAAGAGTGAGAACGACAGCTCGAGACCGACCTCAGGGAAATACGAAGCTGGAATACACATCAAAAACTTTTATTTTCAGTCAGATTACACTACACACCAACATAAGACGCACACAGTCAAACATATGTCTTTTAAGGAAAGATTAGCAAGTGGAAGTGCAATAATATGAACTTTCGCACCATTTTATTTGCCATGTATTTCCACTAATCATGTCAATCAATGTCAGCAGGACAAATTTGCAATGATACTGTAAGACTGACATATTTGGTGAAATAAAGTGTTTAAGCCAGAGTTCTGCTTTAAAGGAGATTTTAAATGCAGTTTTTTGGCTTGGGTTCAGCAGTAACTATTTAAATGTATTGCCATATAACACTACGTTAAAATTGCATCTCTAAACTCATCCCGCAGCACTTTCACTCTCTTCAACTATTCGGTTGCAAACGACATTCCTGTTATTACCAATAATCCAATAATTCTGGGGTTGATACGCAAGATAAAAAGTCACAATTACCTTTTTTTATTTAGTGGTGGAAACATGTTTCCATTATTACATAAAACTACACCTTTAAAATCTAACATCTAATTCAAAATATAATATGATACTGAATTACCACTGAATTAAAAGAAAATGCTGATAATTTACTCACCCCCATGTCTTTCTTTCTTCAGTCGAAAAGAAATTAAGGTTTTTGATGAAAACATTCCAGGATTTTTCTCCATATAATGGACTTCAATGGGGACCAAACGGTTCAAGGCCCAAATGAGAGTTTCAGTGCAAACTGCAAACTGTTCAAACGGCTTTAAACGATTCCAGACGATGAATAAGGGTCTTATAAAGCGAAACGATCGCTCATTTTAATAAATAAATAAATAACAAAGTTTAAGTTTTATAAGCTCAAATGCTCGCCTTGCTCTGTTCTGTGACTCTCCTGTTCGTACTCTTTAATCAAAATGAACGAATCTTTTTTCGAGTCATGACTCGAAGGGTCCTTGATAAGACCCTTATTCATCGTCTGAATCGTTTAAAGTGAACAGTTTGCACTGAAACTCTCATTTGGATCTTGAACCGTTTGGACCCCATTGAGGTCCATTATATGGAGAAAATCCTGGAATGTTTTCATCAAAAAAGTAAAAAAGTAAACTACTACTTTAAACACCATCGGTCTATTTTGTTGCCATCATAAACTGAGAGTAGCAAAAAACTACAACATTTTTTCTAGTACATTTTACAAATAATTAAATAATACATACAATTAAATGCAGAAATAATGAATTGGTATTTTCTTGTACATCAATAATTTTTGTTTTATTTACAATAGCAATTTCGAACTGAAAATAGTTTCGTAGTTTTGTTCAGGTAATTCGTCTCTTTCCTTTCTTCCCCTGTAGACTCTGGGCGAGTCAGTGTGTGTGTGTGTGCTCGTCTCATCTCGTTGACTGCGCTGTCTTTGAGATAAATGAACAGACGTATGGTCAGCACAGTCAGTGACCGGAATAATAAACACACACACTTACTCACCTATGCAAGTTAGAAAGAATTTACATGAGTGAATATGAAATCGAAATCTCTGTTATATTTTCAGGAGTCACTTTAGCTGCGTCAGAAGTCTTTCGAGGCTGCAGTGCATTTGAAGGAGCCTTCGAATTGAGACAGCCTATGTTTCCATCATTCAGTGCTGCAATCGGCCTTTAAAGGACCCAGCCTCTGAATTGGGGTTAGGACTCCTTACCTACACGCTGAAGCAACCTAATCAAAACCCAAAAAGATGGAGTCTTTCACCGTATCTCAGCGCATTTACTTTCAATTTACGCCAAGACACACAACATTAGTCAAGAGGTCTGTGAGACCGGGCTCTCGTCGTATGTGATCAGCGTTTAATGCAGACGAGAGCCAATCCGATGATCCCACTCAGTGTGTGTGAAGCTGCTAGCGCGTGCTACACATCAGCCTGTATGGATGTGCCTGTCACCTGTAATTGGACTCTATTTAGCATTGTTTTCTACTCTAAGAAACACCAGGTGTCATATATCTGTCAAACATGTGTGTGTGTGTGTGTGTATACTGTGTAATGTACTAGCACTACTACCAAAATCCAAATGAAAAATTATTAAATAAAATTAAACTATATACACTCTAAAAATTGCTGGGTTGTTTTAACCCAACTTTGGGTCAAATATGGACAAACCCAGCAATTGGGTTTTACTTTTTTTAATTTAATTTAACTCAACGTTTGGGTTTGTCCATATTTGACCCAAAGTTGGGTTAAAACAACCCAGCAATTTTTTGAGTGTAGTAAGTATATTATAGAAATGATACTAAAACTGAAACCAAATTAATGTATTTATGTTAACGGTCTTCTATTTTGTTGCCATCATATAAAACTGCAAAAATAGAAAAAAAAGACACTAAATTGCTTAAAGGGACAGTACACTCTAAACAATGCTGGGTTGTTTGAACCCAAATTTGGGTAAAATATGGACAAACCCAAAAGTTGGGTTAAAAATGTAATTTCAAATTTTACTTTAACTTTCACCTTCAACTGTACATTTTTTAATTGGATTTTTAACCCAACGTTTGGGTTTGTCCATATTTGACCCAAAGTTGGGTTAAAACAACCCAGCAATTTTTTGAGTGTAGTAAGTATATTATAGAAATGATACTAAAACTGAAACCAAATTAATGTATTTATGTTAACGGTCTTCTATTTTGTTGCCATCATATAAAACTGCAAAAATAGAAAAAAAAGACACTAAATTGCTTAAAGGGACAGTACACTCTAAACAATGCTTGGTTGTTTGTAATTTCACATTTTAACCCAACTTTAACTTTCAACTGTACATTTTTTAATGGGATTTTTAACCCAACATTAACAATATTTGACCCAAATTTGGGTTAAAACAACCCCGCATTTCAAAAAGAAAAAAAAAGAAAAAAAATTCATTCTAAACTTGGAAAATTATCATTAAAAGCTTTGTGTTTTTTGTCCAACTTGACTGAAATTATAAGGAGACTTAAAAATGACAAAAACATTAAATGCAAACAATGCTGGGTTGTTTGAACCCAAATTTGGGTAAAATATGGACAAACCCAAATGTTGGGTTAAAAATGTAATTCCAAATTTTAACCCAACTTTAACTTTCAACTGTACATTTTTTAATTGGATTTTTAACCCAACATTAACAATATTTTACCCAAATTTGGGTTAAAACAACCCAGCATTTCAAAAAAAAAAAATTCATTCTAAACTTGGAAAATTATCATTAAAAGCTTTGTGTTTTTGGTCCAACTTGACTGAAATTATAAGGAGACTTAAAAATGACAAAAACATTAAATGCAAACAATGCTGGGTTGTTTGAACCCAAATTTGGGTAAAGTAGGGACAAACCCAAATGTTGGGTTAAAAATGTAATTTCACATTTTAACCCAACTTTAACTTTCAACTGTACATTTTTTAATTGGATTTTTAACCCAACATTTCGGTTTGTCCATATTTGACCCAAATTTGGGTTGAAAACAACCCAGCATTTTCATGAAAAACTAAAGTGTTTTTGGTCCAACTTGACAGAAATTATAAGGAGACTTAAAAATGACAAAAACATTAAATGCAAACATATACTGTCGGATACAACCAAGCATCAACCTTATACTCCGAGTCTCTTACACATCCAAAATCTCTCACAACGCAAGTTTTATTGCCATTATCTCCACCATTTACATACTAGAGGTCAAAAATGTATGTGAAAAGCCATTGAAACTCAAGAGAGAGTTTGGAGAGATAATGCGTTCTATTGAGCACAGGGAATATGAATGTAAAATCTGCTGAGCCGTATGAAAACGAGCATGCTCCTATCCTCCGATCATTCATTTGATATCCACAACCGCACAGAGCGCCGATGAGCCGCTCACTTCACATCTAAAGTGGCCGATAAGAGACTGCTGAACGTCTGCGCTCGGTTCCACTACATCAGCGCTGAAGCCAAAGACTGCTCACTGTGGGTACTTGTGGAGTTAGCACACTCATTTACATACTAGTGCGTAGAGATAATTACAGCCAATTAAAAAATAAATCAGCAAGTAAAATGGGCTGGAAAATGCCATGCTTTCATATGTTGAGCATGGTGCTCTCATATGAGTGAGCTTGTGACATTTTCAGATCTTGTTACCTTTGTTGTCTTCACGTTATTTATTTTTCTCTCCCTATTGATAAAAAAATGGCAGAAAATGCGAAATTGAGATGTGAAGTGTGAACACACATTTACAGAAGTGGGGTAAACTGGCTCTACAAAAGGACAAAAATCGAAGTTATGGAACAAAATAAAACACTAAAGTTATTCACTGATTGTATAAAACAATAACTCTTCTTTTTATCAGTATTTCTGCTTAATTGTATGCATATTTTATGCATATAAACATTTTTATTTTATTTCCACTTATTTTTCTCTGTTATAGCGCCACCTTTTGTCTGAACATCATCCAATTTAACATGCTTCCTCATACTCATGCTATACATATATGCACCAAATTTTGTTAATATTGTTTACTGCATTCAAAAGTTATCACCCTTTAAGTTAAATAGGCTAAGACCAAAACTATTCATTAGCTTGGAGTAGCCATGTTGATTTTCTTTTCTTTTTTTCCACTGGGATCTGACAAAAGGAATAGTTCATAAAAATAAATTTAATACAAAATCCAATGTAACAACAGAATTCAGTTCCTAAGGCAATGTTGTTGTTGTTCAGTATGTGAAGCCAATTAATATGAATGTCTTTGTCTGAGTTAAACACAGAATATAGCCATTCTTATTAGGGCTGTCGACGTTAATGCAGGCGTTTCATTTTATTTACCAAATTAATTACTGAAGCACATGAAATTGCATCAATGTAATTTACATCACACAATTAGATGAGTTTATCACACTGAGCATCTACAATGAATCAAGCACCTGTACATTTCTATTCTTCTAACCCTTTAACTCGAATTCGCTTCAGTGTTTGCGATCAGATTATTTTAAGCCACTAAAAGTTTTCGGTCCAATGAAATTGTTTGTTTGAGCGAATTCATTCAAACAAACCCTCCAAAACACCACTAATGTAATAAAACAAAAAACAATTTTTTCCAGTGAATTATTAACTTTACACATTTAGACCTGTGTTTTGATTTAAAACACAAGCTCTGTTATATTCTGGGATTGAGAAAATCTACATTTACCTTGAAAAAAGGCTTACAGATACGGTTTTGTGTGAATCAACCTTCAATCGGAATGTTACTTTGCTAGATAAAGCAAAAAAAATGGACAAAATGACCATATTTAAAGATAAATGGTGTATTATTTCATGACAAGGATGTGATTAATTCCAATACAGTCCTAATTCTTATACATCATAAACATTAGCGCCAAGCCTCTGGGACTAAGAGTCATAAATACCCACCAAGAAGTTTCACGATGGCCCTGGTTTACCTCTGAAATCTGATTGGCTGACATGAGAAGAGTATGACCAATCAATTTCAACCAGAGAGATCAATAAAAGGTCGATTAACTGATGACCAAATAGAAAAGATGTGGAAATGGAGGAAAGTGGGATGAGAGAGAGAGAGAGAAAGTAGCATGAAACCAGATAAAAATACAGTGAGACAGAAATAGATGGACTGATGCAAAAGCCAGAGGAGAAGAAGAAGGACAGAAGAGAGGAAATAGAGAGCACCCATGATCTCTTTCCTTGCTATTTCTATTCCAGACAGATCTCACTAGCTCTTAATCAGGAATTTGACAATTAACCCTCTGGGGTTGTTCGGCCCAAATGGACCCGAAAAATTTTAATAATTTTTATTTTAAAAAATCACAACTTCCTCGGAATGGTCCGAAATTTGGTGACTTTGTTGGTATTTGGTATTTGAACACCCCAAAAAATTGGGGACAGGATGTGAATAGTCTAAGTGGTTGTAAAAAAATAGTCACACTTGGGGTGTTCGGGCCCAAATGGACCCGCATGGAAAATGAATGGGAAATTGGCAAAAATGTGAAAATAGTGAGTTTTTTTTGTCCATACGATCTACAAATCAGCCACGATCTTGAAAAAAGCACACAACAGTGAAGGGGTGAATCTATAAAACATCAAGCACGCAAAACAGACACATCCACACACAAACACACTTTTATACACGAACACACCAAAAAAAATTCAGATTATACATGTGTTTTGCATTTTTAAAATGCTCAGTTTGTCCACCAGATGGCATCCATCTCATTTCAAAAATTGCTTTTATGAGGCCTAGGCTTGACTCTAAAATGAAATACAGCTTTTAAAATATATATATATATATATATATATTTTTTTTTTTTTTAAATATTTTTTCTATTATGTTCAATGGGGGAAATTTTGTCATAATTATTGCATTAATATTAATTATAATTTTTTTTATTCTCTCAAAACACCAACAAAGAAAAGAAAAAAATATTATAAAAAAACGAGTAAAAAAAAAAAAAAAAAATCAGATTTTTTTTTTTTAAATATGAATCCCGCCCGAAAACACCCCGAGTGTGACTCTGAAACGAACAACCCCAGAGGGTTAAACCTTTCATAAAAAAATATAATAGTTGATGTCAAATTGAATTATGGTTACGACAGAAGCACATCACCCCTTAACACTCTTAGAGCTCATCTTGGGTCATATTTCATTCTTTATTATTAAGAGTCAATGTCTTTTGAATGGGACTTTTACTTTCTGAACGCGAGTTGATCTCTATTGTGCTTTTGAACACTACAGTCTTCTCAATCCCTCCTCCAGAGAACTGACAGAAAGTAGAACGCGCATCTGATGATAGTGCTTAATATAACAGGAGGCCAAACACAAGGTCAGTTTCTCGTGATGTTATTTCATCAGTCACATCGTTCGCAGCTTTTCTGGCCGAGAAGAGAGAAGCTGGAATACTTTTAATATCTATCTGGACTGTGAATTGTAATATCTAGAGAGCAGATTATCAGATAGATCGGCTGGTGGGCTCTTCTGCCTCGAGGCAAGTAAGAAAACACCAAGCAAGTTCAATGCTGGAGCAACTGAGTCAATCTGAAACGGGCAGAACAGGGAGACAGATAAATAAAAAGATGGACAGATGGAGAGAGAGGTTCAGTTTGAGAAACGTGATGAGCTACAGACCGCGTCCCAATGATTACCAAGATTACCTTGTCTAATCTATGCCTCCAGTTTCATAATGAACTGAAAATGTATATTTTTTAAATTCTTTATTACATAAAAGGTCTCTAACCGGACAGTAATGGAGTGCATTTACTTGAGGACAGTACTTAAAGGAGCTGCATGCAAGAAATATATTTAATTAATCATGAATTTTCCCTGATATGCCACTAGACATCAAGAAATCATGTTAATTTCAAACACTTATATCATTGACAACATAAGTCCGGCCAGGATATTGTCATTAAAAAAGTGAAGTTGCAGCCCTCAACTGATGTCTTTCAGGCATCTTTCAGGGTTTGACAAACATATTAGAGACAAGCGGCTTTAAAAACAGGATTCTCTCACAGCTGGAGGTTATGGGTAAAAAAAAATTAAAAGAGAAACATTTTTCTAATGCATTAAAGAGAGCATCAGCCTTTCTGTGGGAAAGACTCGGGAAGAAGTTTCTGCTGTACGTGTGTGATCCTGGTCGCTCAATTAATCCCAGTTAAGTCCAGCACAGCAATCTGATACAGACATTATTACAAAACTCATCCTACATCCTTCAACTAATCCCAAAGATGATCCTTATCCACGGAGAAGGTTTCTGTGCTGATAAATATCCAAACCAAAGGCCTAATTAAACAACCGTGAACAAAGGTGAAATAGAGGAGAACAGGAGCGTGCAGTTCAAAAAATAAACTAAGCCTTAAAAAAAAAAAAAAAAAAAAAAAAAAAAAATCAATGGATCTAACCAACTGAAATAAGACAAATTTAGAGTTTTATTTGCAGTAGCTTGAGACACAATATCAACAGATTATTACATTCTCTGAAGAAAATGCGTGAATGATGCATGATGATACATTTGCAAATAAAGATTAAAGGGGTGGTATAATGCCCTTTTCACAATATGTAAAATATCTCTCTGAGTGTGTATGTGAAGTTTAAGCTGAAAATACCCCACAGATATATTTATATAGCATGTTAAAGTTGTCACTTTTTGAGGGTGAGCAAAAATGCCTTGTTTTGTGTCTGTCCCTTTAAATGCAAATGAGCTGCTGGCACAGGGGGCGGAGCTTCAACAGCTCATGTTCTTTTACCTCACACAGACATGCACTGAACATTTCAAAAACTTTTATATATTCAAGTAAAGCAACACGACATTTCTAAATGGCTAGTTGATGAATTTATGTAGCTTATGTGTAGTTATTTTATAGTTATTGATTAGCATATTCTACAAATCGTGTTCCCGGGGGCGGGGTTTATGTAAATTTTAGGGTTAGTGAGTGTTAAAAAAACGATTTCTTTAAAAGCAAATATCTCCCTTTGCCTTGAACTTTGAGCGTCGTAACTTTGCAGATGTTGAAACAGCAACATTACACACCAACTACAGTTAGAAAAGTGAAATCACAATCAACCACTCCTTTAATGGAGTGCATTTTAAAATAGTATTTCATTTTTTCTACTTAGAACTGTCACCCATGTTACTGACATTTTGTTTGCATATTTAATAGCCAGGGTTTGAAACATGCAACATATCCTCCGTGTGTCTTAAACCTTGCAAATAACCTTTAAGCAGAGCATCTGCTCCCTAAAATGAGGTAAAAGTGTAAAAAGCGAGTGGCCACCCGTTTTTCTCTTTTCATCTGCAGATGAAAGAAGGATTCTGGGATAACTGCAGTTACTTTAAACGGCCTTTCAAACACAGCGCTTTGAAGAGGAGGGTGAATTAAGGAGATGAATAACAGTGCCGTGCAGCCATTTCCACTGTTTATTTAAACATGTACAAAGATGAGAGTCTTCTGCAAATGTCAAATTTATGGATCAAGACAATCTGCATAAGTAGGCTCAGGAACAGCGAAGGCTAATCAAAGACATTTTAAAGCAAAATTCTGCCTTAAACCAGCTTGCATTCAAATTTGGCCGGTGGCTTTACAATGCATTTAGTGGTGTTTGCTAAAGCAAGTGTTACGCATACTTAGTGGTGTTAGGGATCTGGACGTGACTGATATCAAGACATATTTCATTGAGACTTGTGGGTAGGATTTTTTGACTTATACTTCATTTTTAAAAACAATCACAATAAAAACTACAGTGGTTTGATCATAAAACTAAGCATTTAAATTAGTACTGTCACGATTTATCGCATTTAACATTAAAGTTTGTAAATATACAATATATGTGTCTATGTATACATATACTGTAAAAAATATTGATGGTTTAACTTAAAAAAGTAAGTAACCTGGTTGCCTTAAAATTTTAAGTGCATTGAACTGGAAAAAGTGAGTTAATACAATGAAGGAGATTAATTTAACCATCAGAAACTCAAAATTATATGTTATGTGAACTAAATAAATTATTTAAGTTGATTTGACAAAAGAAAAAATGTTGAGATTACTACACTGTAAAAAAATATTGTTGGATTAACTTAAAAAAGTAAGTAACCTGGTTGCCTTACAATTTTAAGTTGATTGAACTGGAAAAAGTGAGTTAATACAATGAAGGAGATTAATTTAATCATCAGAAACTCAAAATAATAAGTTATCTCAACTAAATAAATTATTATAAAGTTGATTTGACAAAAGAAAATATGTTGTGATAACAAATCTTGAAAATATTTTTTTACAGTAAGATCTCAATGATTTACATTACAAGCAGAATTTCCGAATTTTATCTAACTTTTTGGACATATAACATCAGCATCTGTACCAAACTGCATATTAATGTAAGATATGATAAGATAATCATTGTATTAAAAACATCGGCAGCTCACTGGGGTTTGAAAGCTGTACTCGATTCATCATGTGCTGCTATATGCACACAAAGCCAAAGATCCTGACTGGACTGCTTTCATGTTACGCTGTCAAATCTAATGTACTCGGAAGCTCTAAGCAAATATCTTCATAACGAGGTCTTAACAAAGCTGTAGAGATAATGCTGTCTGTACTCAGTCTTGACATTAGTTCATTAGTGCCCAAGTATATAACCAGTTCTCTAAAGCAGCACAGTTAAAAGTGTCGCTTGAGCAGGAATCTACATTGTTCTCTCACATGTTTCCCATCACAACATGGTTTTTTGCATGTTCATCTTTCTTTAGTGTTGCTGTTTGAGCATGAAAAAGCTCCAGTTCTTCTCTATATCAGTGTCAGTGTTTCTGAACTCCTGAAACACCTAAATTGTAGTCTTGAGTTTCTTCACACGTCACAATGTTTCTCATTATAATAATTCATGCGCAGAATAAAGGGGCGGGGCCTGGTTGAGTTGGTTAGTAGTGTGTTAACCCTCTGGGGTTGTTCGTTTCAGAGTCACACTCGGGGTGTTCGGGTCTAAATGGACCCAGAGGGCGGGATTCATATTTTTAAAAAAAAAGCATGATTTTTTTTTTTACTTGTTTTTTATAATATTTTTTTCTTTTCTTTTTTGGTATTTTGAGAAAATTTCAAAAATATATATTTTTTTATAATTAGTATTAATGCAATAAATATGACAAAATTTACCCCCATTGAACATAATAGAAAAAATATATATATATATATATTTTTTTTTTAAAGCTGTATTTCATTTTATAGTCAAGCCTAGGCCTCATAAAAGCAATTTTTGAAATGAGATGGATGCCATCTGGTGGACAAACTGAGCATTTTAAAAATGCAAAACACATATAATCTGAATTTTTTGGTGTGTTTGTGTATAAAAGTGTGTGTGTGTGTGTGTGTATGGATGTGTCTGTTTTGCACTCTTGATGTTTTATAGATTCACCCCTTCACTGTTGTGTGCTTTTTTTCAAGATGGTGGCTGATTTGTAGATCGTATGGACAAAAAAACTCCAATTTCCCATTCATTTTCCATGCGGGTCCATTTGGACCCGAACACCCCAAGTGTGACTATTTTTTTTACAAGCACTTAGACTATTCACATCCTGTCCCCAATTTTTTGGGGTGTTCAAATACCAAATACCAACAAAGTCACCAAATTTCGGACCATTCCGAGGAAGCTGTGATTTAAAAAAAAAATTATTTCAATTCTTCGGGTCCATTTGGGCCGAACAACCCCAGAGGGTTAAACTGGTTTATTAATTTTCTAAACACGCTCGAAGCACTCGACCAATCACAACACACTGCTCCAGCCGACCAATCAGAGCACAGTGTGCTTTTCAGAAGGAGGAGCTTCATAGAAACATAGAGAAATCACCTAGATAGTCACGACTGTTTCCCGAAAACATATCGTC